>NW_006408754.1:1078222-1091879 GCF_000296735.1 Chrysochloris asiatica
TATCTGTGATATGGGCATTCTTGTGCATCTCCCTTCACTTCATATCAGCTGGACACTTCACTCTTTGCTCTAGTCCTCAGTGACTAATGTCCCTGTCCATGGGCTCAGGAGTCCCCAGGTCTTGCTATACTGCTGGCCACCAAGGTCATGATCCAGGTTGACAGGAATCTGTTGAATGTGGTCGGACTTAGCTCACAGCTTCATTGCTGTTTTTCCCCATTTCCCCTTATAGGTAGACCAAGGTGGTCACCAGCAAGATTACATGCCACTCATGTACTCTCTTTGAGTTTCAGTCTTGGAAGGGGGTTTACCCTGAGGGGACTTGATTGCTTGCCTTGATGGCTCCCCAGTGAACAACTTGCTTGTTCTTGTAGTCGTCAGTCAGACTGTCATTATTGTTTTTTATTTTTCCTGCTGGTCTTTCTTTCAAGAAGTATCTTCTGTTCCTCTAGTTGTTTCAGGCTGGTCTGCTTGTCTTTCCAAGTGAAAATTTCCCACCTCAGAAGATACTGGATGGGGATCAGAATTCCACCCTCGGTCTTAAGGAATGCAAAGGATCTGCAGGAAGACTCTTTCATTGGGCAAGTTCTAGCCCCATTTTAGGTATTCCAATCAGTTATAGGCTGAAGGCAGGCTTACAAGCTTTCTATAATGATGTTTCTGGCTGTTCTTTCCCCCTCAAGTGTCTAATTTACAATAGTAGGCAAGGGAAACCAAGATTCATAAGACAGTCAATCATCTTAACATTAATTCCTCTTTTACCCATTCAAAGTATGCCTCAATCCCTGTATTCCAGAGCACTGTTGTTCCAAGGATGGGCATACATCACTATTTATCTCTCTCCCACTTAGCCCATTTTGTCTTGCAAATATTCCCTGGAGCTGGTTCATTAGGAACCTTCTGAGTCTTTGTCACCAAGTCTGTTTTTTCTTCTTCTAGTGGGGCTGCCATTGGTGTTTTCTTGTCTCTTTGCTGATGTCCTCCCTTCCCTATTCAATGATACCTTCTGTACTTCATCCTTTCTTATCTAGAATACTCATTACTCTGGAACGAATGTTGAGCATTCTTGTGTGAATGGCTCTGGTAGAAGATGGCCATGTGTGATCAGTGATTACAGTTCTTCTGCAAATCCTATAGCTCAGGCTATAAAACTTCCCTCTTCATGTGTGTCCTCAATATAGAGAGAGCAACTGCCTTTGCATAAAAATTCCCACTTGAAATAAAATCACTCTGAATCTTCCCTGTTTTACCTTATAGCTCAAATTGTGTCTGAGCTGCAAAGAATGACCAAAATTTCTGTATCTTGGGGTCTTTTCTTTCTCTAAACAATAGGCATTTGTTTCTCAAATTACTGAGAAACCCCACCCTTCTGATGCCCTGCTTGTGAAACTGGTAATTGCCTCCCCAATTACTGTCATTAAGCTCCATAAAGGAGCTATTACATGTGCTCAAACTAGTAAAGCACTTTCTTCAGCAATCCTGGACCATCCTATTATCTATCGCATGAAAGAGTCTGAGAACCTCTTGGGACCAAGGTGGCAACAAGAGACTGCACCTCAGTGTACGTCTAGAGGGCCAAATAGGACTAAGAGAAGTGTTGACTCAGTGAAGCCAGGGAAGATATGGCTGAATGGAGAATACAAATTGCAGGTAGGGAGAAAAAGAACAAATTATCACTAGAAAGAAGGAATTCTGATATGGTTTATAAAAATCACAGTAGGACTGTTCATGAGTAATACAATATTTGAAAGATAAATGCTTTCTACTAATGTGATGGAGTCTTGGTATGGTGCTGTGGAATAAAGTGCTGGACCACAAAGTCAATTTGAACCACAAGGTCAGTGGTTCAAACTCACCAACTGCTCGTTGGAAACGCTATACAGAGTCGCTCTGAGTCATAAGCAACTTGATGGCACTTAACAACAACAACAATGTGATGGAATCTTGGTGTGGCACTGTAGGATAAGCACTGGACTGGTAGCATAGTGGCTATGAATCGGGCTGCTAATCTCATGGACAGCAGTTCGAAACTACCAGCTGTTCCACAGGAGAAAGATGAGGCTTTCTGTTCCTGTAAAGATTTACAGCCTCGGAAACCCTGTGCAGAGACGCTATAAGTTGGAACAGACTCCATGGCACATAACAACAACAACATTAATCGCAAGATTGGCAGTTCAAACCCACCAGTCGCTCCTTGGAAATTCTATGCTGCATCACAATGAGTCAGAAATGACTCCAGGGCACTTAACAACAACAAAAATTCATGTGATAAGGAGCAAGCCTGGGTGGTGCATTGTGCTATTAGTAGAAATATTCACATCCACTCTCTGGAGAAAGATTTGCTCCTGTAAATATTACAGTTAACAGAACTCTACAGGGCAGTTCCAAGTAGTTGCTATGAGTCCGAATTGCCTCAAAGGCACTCCAAAGCAATAGCAATCACATGGTGAACTTTAAACAATAACTATTTCCATTCTTGTTTTTAAGTGCCATCGAATCTGCACTTAAACAGCCCTGTGCATAGGGTTTCTGAGGAGCAGCAATTGAGTTTGAACCACTGAACTTTTGGTTCAAACCAACCTTGCAGTCCAGTGCTTATCCTGCAGCGCCACACCAGGACTGGTATTTTTTAATTCACATAGTTCTTTCAAATATATTACTCACAGTTTTCTCAATTTTGAAGGGGACCTTTAATAATCATCTCCATGTTGCAGAAGAGAATATTGAGGTTAAGTGGAAAGAAGTAACCTAGTCAAGATCTCACAGAGTGTAAGGAGAATGTTGTTGTTAAGTGTCATGGAGTTTGGTTCTGACTCAGCAACACTGTATAGCATTTCCTAGGCTTTAAACCTTTTCAAGAGCAGACAGCCTATACTATTTTTCTACTGTGGAGTGGCTGGTGAGCTCAAACTTCTGACTTTTTGGTTCATAGTCCAGTACTTACCCTCTAGAGTCACCACACTCCCTATAAGAATTGTTGTTGTTGTTGTTGTTAAGTGCTATCCAGTCAGCTCCAACCCATAGTGACCCTCTATAAGGTTTCTGAGGAGTGGTTGGTGAACCTGAACTACTGACCTTGTGGATCAAACTGACTTTGTAGTCCAGTGCATTAACCCACAGCACCACACCAGGATAATGGCAAGGTCTTAATCCACTCTCTTTCCACTTGGCTGCTGGCTCTTTCTCAGGAATTAACTTTCACCTTTTTACATTAATTATATTATTTAAGCTATAGCCATTATCTGGAGTCCTGGTGTGGTGCTGTGGGTTAATGCGCCAGACAGCAAAGCCGTCGGAACTGCAAGGTCGGCAGTTCGAGCTCACCAGCTGCTCCTCGGAAACCCTATACAGGGTCACTATGGATGGGAAATGACTCAATGGCACTTCAAAACAACAACATCGCCATTATCCTAGTACCAAGTTCTTATTTTGGGAAACTGCCTATATTCCGTCTCTTTGGGACCATCAGTTTCCCTGCAAAGACTGGAGCCCTGTCTCTTGATAGTAACCTCACAGGCTGAGCCTCCTACACTAGCAGACCTCCCCGAGTCAACTTCCTGGAACTTCCTAGAATCTACTCCTACAGCATGTTGATTCTCTGTCTAAGGCCACCAGCCATTTCCTTCTGAAAAACTCTTCTATCCCCCAATAAGAACTGCTCACCTCATCTGGAATGTGCTCTATCAAAACTTGTGTGATGCTGTGATTTCTGCTAAACTAGACAGTATACCGCACCTGTAGTGATATCTGTCTCTTCTAAATGGGAGCTGTTCCTTCCAAAATACTGCCACCTTTTGAAGTTAACTGAGCCATGCCAAGTCTTGTCTGGAAATATTGCCTTGGTAACATTAAACTTTCCTTTTAAAATTCCAACTCTGGGAAAAGGTCCACAACCACCTGCTTTAAAGCAATACAGTGAGTCATAGGGGACTTTTTCAGTGGCAAAGATGTTCTTCTCAATAGTACATTTCTTTATGATTTTGAAAAACTCTCTCCTTTCATAACATAATTTCCCTCTGAGTAAATTTAGAATTTGCCTGATAATAATGTGGTAGGTGCTGCAGGATCCCACAAATATCAGTGAACAACCTTTAATAAGACATAAAAATTCTCGGTATGTGTTGGTATAGGTTTCCCATAAGAACAGATATTTCAGAAGAAAAAGGGCAAACCCGCCAGCTAATCTTTAGATTAGAAGCAGGCACTAGGAGTATTTTGGCAACTGCACAAAGATATATCAAAGGTAGCGCTTTGTCTTTTGATGAAGTATTGCCCTTTTCCCCAAGTAATATCTAATTATTAATGCTCTGCCCAAGAATAGTAACACCGACACTCATGTGCTCATAGTCAGGGGTTTGGATTACAGAGCAGATATTGGTTAATAATTATAGAGTCTCTTTATATCATGAATAAGGAAAAGGTTATTAGTGGGTTATTGTTATTAGAATGCTATTTCCAGGTATGCTAAATAAAACTAGCTCTTGCCCCAAAGCCATCTTTACTAATGAACTGAATATTAATACAATTGAACAATGGCATGGTAAGAAAGAAGAGAGACTGAAAACTAAAATCTGAACTTAATTCCATTACTTACACAACTATAACTACTGGTATAAGAGTAGTTGGTAAGTTTGAACCTCCTATCTTGCAGTTCAAAGCAACCTTGCTGTCCAGCACATTAACCCACAGCGCCACACCAGGACTCCTTATGTGCCTACTGAAAACCAGAAGAAACCTGAGTTTGTTCACTTGCACATTCATTAAAATAAGAATTATTGGGTTCTTATGATATTACAGGGCTTATACAAGTTGCTAGAGGTGCATGGATGCACAAAATACTATTTCTGTTACCAAAATCCAGTGGAAGGAAGCAAGGTATAGACATATAAATGAGTAATTACAGTATAATTTGGAAAGAATTGCAGTAGGCATTTACACAAGGGTCATGTCTAATGGGAATACTGAAGAGGAAAAATCTTATCTCTTAGGATATTAAGAAAGAAGGAGATAACCTTTGGCTAGCTATTCAGAGGGTAAAGTGGAGAACTGGATGGCAAGAAGGGGAGAAAGAAAGATTATAGTACAAAAAGAACCATGTGCACACAGTCATGGCCTGATGGGGGACTATCAAATATTAGAAATTTTTGGCTGGTGCACAGAATGTGTGATAGGGAACAGTCAGAAAAGAGGCTGCAAAAGTGAATGGAGTCAGATTTTTATAACCTTGGATAGCAGGATATGAGTTTAGACTTTATTTCCTGAGTAGAAAAAATTAAGCAAGGGAGTCACTAATTTAAATATGATTTTGGTACGATTCCTCTAAAAGCTATGTGGACAATGGGCAGCAAATGAAAACCAGTGAGTTCAGTTAAGAATTTGTTACATTTATAAAAACAAAACTATGCATAATTAGAGCAATAAATAACATCGTGATAAATGGAGAAAACATTGAAATTGTCAAAGACTTCATTTTGCTTAGATCCACAGTCAAGACTCATGGAAGCAGCAATCAAGAAATCAGTCTCCTACAAGAGACCTCTTCAAAGTATTCAAGAGCAAATATGTCACTTTGAGGACTAAGTTGTCCCTGACCCAAGCCATGGTATTTTTAATGCATGTTAAAGTTGGACAATGAATAAGGAAGACCAAAGAAGAATAGATAAATTTGAAACATGCTTTTGATAAAGAATATTGAAAGTACCATGGGCTGTCAGAAGAACACATAAATCTAGCTTAGAAGAAGTGCAGTCAGAATGTTCCTTAGAAATGGTGATGACAGGACTTTATCTCTCATATTTAGACATGTTGTCTTGAAGGTGTGATTCCTACAGGACATCATGCTTGGTAAAGTGGAGGGTAAGTGAAAAAGAGGAAGATCCCCAATGAGATGGACTGACACAGTGGCAGCAACAATGGGCTCAAACATAACAATTGTGAGATGATACAACAATGGGTAGTGTTTTGTTCTGTTGTGCATAAGATCGTTATGAGTTATAACTAACTTGATGGCACCTAACAACAAGAAGGAAGGAAACAATGATGGACTTGAGAAAAAAATATTTTGCAAGAAGTTTCTGAGATAAACTCAACAGTATCTCAAGGTAAATGAATATGAGGAGTGAGCAGTAGGTGTAAATTAATATTTCAAAGGTTTTTCTCTGAGACAACTGATTAGGTTCAATGCCATTGAATGGGACAGGGACAAAAGTATATTTCAGTGGAAATGTAAGTTAAGAGAGAAGACTGAGTTTGCCTTAAAACATATTCAGTTTGAAATACCTATTGAGTTGAAGGAATCCTGGTTGCACAATGATTAAAACATTCAACTGCTAACAAAAATATTGGTGTTTCTAAACCACCAGACACTTTGCAGGAGAAAGATATGTTTCTGTAATGATTACTGCCTTGGAAACCCCAACAGACAGCTCTACCCTTACATGGTTATTTTGAGTCATAATCCACTCAACAACAGTGGGTTGGTGGGAAGGCCATCTATCTCTTATCTACATAGGTCTGAGCTATGGAAAAGACCAGCAGAAGAAAATATTTGGAGCATCATTAGCACAAATATTTCATGGTTGAAGGCATGAGAGTGACTAAAACCACCCAGAGAACATTTTAAAAGGGCAAGAAGAAAACATTCCACAGAATCCAAAAACTAATGGCCATAATGGTCTGTGGAGTTTCTATTTCACATGAGTATCCCATGCCACAAAAGACCATTCTGAAAGAAACTGAAAATCCTCTAAGTGCCTCCTTTGTCTTGTTGCTTTTGTTGATCTCATCTACGCATGTTTTGTTTGTTACTTAAATGTTGTTATTAAATGAGGTCCAGTGGATTGCAACTCATAGAAACCCTGTGTAGGGTTCCTGAAGAGTGGATGATGAATTTGAACTGCTGACCTTGCAGTTCAAACTGACCTTGCAGTTCAGTGCTTATCTTATAGTGTCACACATTCACATGTTTTGTTTGTCCTGGTGTGGCACTGTAGGATAAGTGCAGGACTGCAAGGTTGGTTTGAACCACAAAGTCGGTGGTTCAAAGTTACCACTCACTCCTTAGGAACCCTATACAGGGTCGTTATGAGTCGGAACCGACTTGATGGCACTTAACAACAACAAAAATGTATTATTTAATTTCGTTGTCAAGTAGAAAGTTCAGTGTTTAATCATACTGATATACCGTCACCATCTAGTGGCCAAATTTAGTAACTTCAGGCTGGCACAATTGGCGATGGGGGAGTTTTTTATTGTTCCCCTCACCATTTTTTGGTTGTTTTAAGGATTATGTACAATGAGGTTCATGATGGAGAACATAAAAGAACATGTTTTCTGAGCATAAATTATGGGCAATGGTAACAACTTAAATTTTATGAATGTCCTTTGAGCACTCTAAGGAAATATGCAAGCAGCAGCCTCATCCCTTATAGAGTTGTGCCACCGCAGGTGACTTTGAAAACATCTGAATAGATTAGTGACAATATGGTCAGTAGCCACAACCACATAGTCTCTAAAATCTACACTTTTTATCATGTCTTCCAAGAGCTTCCAACATCTATCCATGTTCACTCTCTCCAACCTTACCTTTGGCTCTGCCACTTTGGCCCACAATCATTATAAACCACTGTGGCCACCTTGCTGTCTTTTGATATTAGATTCATCTCTGCCTCTGGCCCTTTGTACTTACCACTCCTTCTCTTCCATTAAGTCATTGCATAACCCTCTTTTCCTCATCTTAGGTCCCTGTTTCCGTCTTCAGAGAGAATTCCTGACAACTCTAACAAAAATTAATCCTCCTCTTGCTTTAGTTTATTTTGCTCTTAGAACTTATCATTTTTTCTGGTTGTATTATTTATTTACATGTTTTTTATCTGTTTCCAAATCTATATGGCAAATCCTATGAAGAAAGGAATTCCATTTGCTTTGTCTTTTAGTACCTAGCAGAATGCTGTCACATAGAAGGTACTCAGCAAATACCTGAAGGCTGAATGGATGAACCTAGTTACAAAAACAGGATCTGAACAAAAGGTGTAGTTGTACAGTCTGAAGTCTACAGAGCGGTGTGAAGGTGATGTGGAAGCCAATGATTTTGATATATAATTGAGAAGGCCTAAATCTTGTGTAAAGCATAGTGAGTAACCTACGGGCCAAGGCAGGGAAAGGAGAGAGCATGAAGTTGAGGCTCCGGTAACAGCCATGAATCAGGGATCGATTACAAGATTAAAGGTAGGGAAGGACTTACGGTGGAAGCTTCCGGCCTTTATAGAAAATAGACTGATTAATATAGGTCCTCAAACCCACTAGAAGCTAATTTTTTATCCACTCAAAAGGCCTTAGTATCAACAAGGACTTGTGGATTATATAGTTCTCAGATTACAATGGGGTGAAGGACCAAAGGAATCATTGAAAATGAAGATTCCTCAGGGACACACTACCATCGTGTCTGATTCCGTAGATCTGGTGTGATACTCTGCTTCTGTATTTTTAATTAGTACATAGATGATTCTGATTTTTTACCACATGGAGATATGTTTGCTTTGTTGCCTGCTTCTTCCTTTGGAGTTGACTCCAATTTTTAGAGATTTTATGCTTAACAGATGGAGTCCTGGTATAGTCCTGCAGGTTAATGTGCTGGACACCAAAGTCGGTTTGAACCCCAAGATCAGTGGTTCAAGCTCATCAACAGCTTCTTGGAATCCCTATATGATTCACTATGAGTCGCTACTGACTCGACAGCACTTAACAACAACAAAATGCATAACAGAACAAAACAGTGCTTGGTTCTACATCATCTTCATTCCCTAGAAACTGGGATACTCACTCTGTTGTTAAGTGCCTTCAAGTTTGTTATAGTTAATAACGGTTTCCAAGGAGTGGCTGATGGGTTCAAAGCACAAACCTTTTGGTTAGCAGTCCAATGCTTATCCTACAGCATCACACCAAGACTCCATGTTCCAGTTCGTTCTTTACTATGCACAAAACAATTTCCATATCTTATCTTCTATAATCCTCACCCTTCCCTTTGCTGAAAAGTAGGCTGAGCAGTTTTGTTTTCATTTTCAATTTTATTATGTATTTAAACTTTTGATTATAGAAAATTTCAAAAAAAGACATGTCAAGACTATCAGACTGAACCTCCATGAACCTAACATCTATCTAGTAGTAATCAACTATCTATACCTTCTCTTCCTCTTACAGACACATACATTGAAAATGTTTGAAGAAAATTTCAGAAACACTCCAGTCTGTATCAGAGCAGGAATTTTAATTCTTATCTTGCCCCTAGGAATCTGTACCTCACAGAACTCTTAGCTACCCCAAGAACATGTATCTAGTCTTAGAACTAAGACTAGACCTTAGTGTTGGGGTAAGGGTGGAGGACCTAAGTAGACCAAAATAAGTAGATAGCTAGAAAGATTGATAAACCCAAACCCACTGCCATTGAGCCAATTCCAATTCATAACAATCCTAATGGGCAATGTAGAACTTCTTAGGTTTCCAAGATGGTAGACCTTCGACAGAGTTTGTTGCTGTTGTTGTTAAGTGTCGTTGAGATGGTTCTAACTCATAGCAACCCAGTATAAGGTTTCCAAGGAACAGTTGGTGAGTCTGAACTGCCAACCTTGTGTTCTAGTGCTTATCCTACAGCCCCCCACTACACCCTCATCTTTCCCATGGAGCAGGACTGGTAGGTTTGAATCACTGACTTTGCAGTTAGCAGCCCAATACTTAGTTCACAGTGCCACCAGGTTTTCAAATAAGTATACAAGGGGCTTCAGAAAGTTCATGGAAATATCCAATTATCTTTTAATTTAATTTTTCCACAAACTTCAAAAAGTTTGTGGAAAAATTAAATTAAAAGGTAATGAAATACTTAAATTAAAAACCTACAGGGAATTACCATATGCACCAGATTTTGATGCATATGGTAATTCCCTGTAGGTTTCTCTGTGAGTGTAAGCATATGTGTGTGTGTATGTGTTTTTAAAAAGGGCAAGCAGTTAACTCTTTTGAATGATTTCTGTTAAAATTCCATGTGGGGAAGCTTGGGGGAAGTTTGCAGGTCTTAGATTCTAATACAACTAAATATTTTACTAACACAGCCTTCAAGTGTGCTTCAAGATCTTTAGCTGCAAGGAAACAGTTGTGAAGATACACTAGAGAGAAGCAAAGAGCTGAAAGAAAGTAAGCTAGAGCAGGCGTGTAGAAACATTCTACCACCTGAACTGTCCATGTGATTGAAACACATGCTTCTATTGAAAATGTGGCTGGCACAACAGAGCTCTGCCTTGGACTGTTGAGACAAATGAAATGTTGGTTGGCCCAACATTTATTTTATTTTTAAAGTATTTGCCAATACTGGGACAGTTTCACTTTTGTTTGTTGCCACGCTGCCAGCAGGATCAAAACTTCCTTCACTGTGCTAAGAGTCCCATCTGATTGCAATTACACCATTTCTACACTTTCCCCAGTAATGACCCAATTTGGAGATTATCTAAAAGTGAGTAGGAAAGGCTTCAGATTGGCTAACTTGCAGGTATTACAACTAGAGAGTGAGTCCTTCTGAAAATGATGGCATGAGAGCTCTCCGTTGCCTCATTAAAGGGCACATGATAAGACTCTGTCAGTGCATTTCACTGTTTTAGCTTTCTCTTTGGAGTTAGATCTTCTTGGCTTCACAGATGCTTGCAGTAGATAAAGCAAAGTCACATGCCTTCCCATAAAATAACCCACAAGTGAGCATTGCCATGCTATGCCAAGAAAAATCAAAAGACTTGGATAAAGAATATTTAGCACTTCTAATGCAAAGCATTTTGTAATTCTCTATTTGCCAAACTACTCTTGAGGGGAGGGTAGTAATTTTTTCATTATTCTGCTAAGGAAACAAGTCAGCTGTAGTTCCCAAAGTAACACATGGTTAATCAATAGCTGGAATGAGAATGCAAAACATTTTCATTTCAGGGACCATGCTAAGCCAACAACAAATTTGGGTGTGAGAATATTCTAAATTCTGGAAGCAACCAATAAGATTAAATTATTCCCTGATGACAGGATATGCAGATGTAGAAAGCTGAGTTAAAAAATAGGAATTCTCCTTGCAGTCAAACCAGATATTTATTCATATCAGCTTTATATGTTTCCTAATAATATGAGCTGAAGAAGGAAAGAAGAATATGTAGATAGAGAAAGAGAGTTGAAAATATTGTGGTAAACAGAGTCCAAAGTGAACAATAGATCCTAAACATATATGAAATTAGTTTAATCCATTTTTTAATTTCTGGCTCTCTCTTCTTGTCTCAAAAGGAAGGTAAAGATTTCAGAAAACATATACAAAAACTCAATAGAATATGACAATAAATTTCATATCATGAATTTATTCTCCAAAGGGAATATATCAAATGAATAAAAACATGCTAGTTTTTTACTCTGACTCAGAATAGCAAGATTCTTAATATATTATTTTAAGTCAATACAGATATATGAAAACACCACCTGCTATTTTTGTCATTTGTGCTCTGTAAAATACATATACTCTCTCACCACACATGCACTCAGCAATAACTTCAGATTCATTCCTGTCCACATCACCATATCATTGCTGATATTGCCTGCCCTTGACTGTTTAATCATTTCTTTGCCTGGTATTTGCCAGTCTTGTGAGTTCCGATTGTAATTTCATCAGCAAAGATACCCTACAAACTCATTTTCCATTGCAACCTTTAATACTGCATGGGCATTTTTATCAGAATTGTTTTGAATGCCAAAACAAAGCAAAATCCCAAAAGCAAAATATTAAAAGACAAAACAAAATACACACACAAGAAAAGCAACACTATCTTCCTTATATAGGTTACTTTTTAAAAAAGTAATGAATAAAGTAAAAGAAATCAAGTGAAGGATTGAGTGTGCCATAGATTATTTCATGGGAATTTAGTAATAATTTCTGACACAATGAGCAAATAAATCCACCAAGCACAAGCACAGTTCTAGTCTGAAACACATTTGGTCTCAGTGAGTTGGAATTGGCTAGGCGACAACTGGTGTTGCCAGTGGTAGAGGTAGCTCATTATTTTAAAAGTTCAATAGCCTTTTTACAGATTGCCAAGCTTATTTTATTAACTGATTTATGTTTGAATTTATTTTAGGTTGGGGGGATTGGCAATATTTTGTTCACTATTTCTTGATTAACGATAATTTGCCTTAATATATGTGGTATTAGTACAATATAATAGTTGTCCTATATGCAATTAAATTAGATTACTACCATCACCCATGCCTTGAAATAAATAGTTTTTTAAATAATCTTAATTAATGGAAGCTGCTTTAGTTGTAGTAGTTTCAATCTCACATCACAGATGACTGATGAATAATAAAATTAACAGATGAATTGTTTTCTACTCAGAAAACAAAGCAGTATCTCTCTCAGGGTTTTTGCTCTCTGTCAGTCTGAAGATGCTGGTCCTGTGCACACTGATCTGAGTGCCATTCTTCTAGATTCTAGAAGACTCAGTCAGAATGTTCAGGCATGCAAATACCGCCTCCATAGTTGCTTTTCTCATGCCAACAAATCTAAATAGAGATTGATTCTGAGCTTTCAGCATCAAGCACAAGCATTCCAAAGATTGCTTAGGAATTCTTTTGCAAGACGTATATTCTGCAATTGCAGGTCAATCAATACATGCTTTTTGTAAATATACACACAAGGTGAGTCAATATTTTGTCCCTGGGCATCAAAGATGGTTTATAAACACACTCACCACAAGCCCTGCTGCTTAAAATCATGTGTGAAACAAACAGACTATCCACAGTTATCCATATGCTTTAAAATTGCCAACAATCAGTTCCTCAAAAAATTGAGGGATCAGGCAAGTCCTCAGAATGCACTCTTCAAAGCAAATATACAAAATTAATAGAAATATACTATTGCATTAAACTGATATAAAGCAGCAAGGCTTGCAAGATACTATTTGAAATCATGACCAAAATGCAAATGAAAAAATGACATCAGAATAAATTAGGAGATTAAGCAGGTACTTGGAGATAGAACATTAAACAACATAGTAGCTTCCTTCTGATGTAGCTTCCTATCAATATTATGAAATGGACCCCTGACAGCCCTGTCTGACTGTGATCAGAAACTCTCAACCTTGGCCATAGCTGATTGGACCAAAGATGGACACTGACTCAAACTATTCAGCTTCTTTTCCCTGAGATTCATAATTTGGTCAATGAGGCAGCCAGTCAGTCTACAACTGCTGGAGATTGGCCTATTCTTTCATGTGGCTGGACAAAGAGAGAACAGAGGACATGAACAGAGAGGATCAGTCAAGAAATTATTGTTGTTGTTAAGTGTCAAGAAGTCGGTTCTGACACATAGCTACCCTATGTAGGGCTTCTGAAGAGCAGCTGGTGAGTTTGAACCATCGACTTTATGGACCAAACTGACTTTGCAGTCTAGGACATTAACCCACAGCACCACCCAGGACTCCAAGTCAAGAAATAGTTATACATTAATCCTGCTGGCTTTCCTTTTTTTACTTTCAATATTTCCAAAGTTCAGTATTATTTCTGTTCTCAATTGCCATTCATTAGCCCTGCTCTCCTATAAACCTTCCTTTTCCCCCTTAATTTATCTTAATTTTTATTTTATTTTATT
>NW_006408754.1:1091979-1092525 GCF_000296735.1 Chrysochloris asiatica
TCATAGTGACCCTGTGTAGTTTTTCCAAGGATTGACTGGTGAGTTTGAGCTGCCAACTTTGTGATTCAAACCAACCCTGTAGTCTCATGCTTATCCAATAGTGCCACAGACTATCATATTTCTTTTGGCTTAAACTTATTTTCAATCACCCAAAAAAATTTCCTCATAATAAAGTCAAATCAATACAAACTAACAGATCTTTCAAGCCCTTTTAAAAAATGCTAACAAGTATACAAAACTGGCAAATTGAAATTGTTGCAAAAGCCATAATGTTCCCATAATCTCAAATGACTCATAAGGATCTGCTTTGAGTATTGTGCCCTTTTATTAAACAAACTGTGTGACATCAGAAGGAATCCTGGTGGCACAATGGGTTACTCTGGTCTGTTAGCTGAAAGAGCAGCACTTCTAGCCCACCACTAGACAATAAACAACATCCATATAAATGCAGAAAAGTTGAAATTCTTAACTCCCACCACTCGATGAAAAAAAGATGAGATAATCTGCTTCTGTCAAAATGTATACTCTTAAAAACCCTGTCTTATG
>NW_006408754.1:1097671-1104392 GCF_000296735.1 Chrysochloris asiatica
TTTATTATAATTTATCTCAGGCAGCCAAAACACTCTTACCTGATATAAAGGAGGCCAGGGGCTACTTTTTTTAATAAAAGACTTTGAGACTTGATGGGTGGATTAGGGAGAAACTCAATGCAGATATCCAACAGTAATAACATAGAATACCAGATGAAGCAGGTTCAGAGGACAGTCCCAAAACTCTGAACAACATATAAAGAAATATTTAGAATGATCGAAGACATATTGCTAGTGAAATTTGTAGCAGAAGCAAGAACAGTGGCATTTTCTCATCTGTGCAGCTATCTTGGGAGTGACAGAGCAGGAACAGGGTCAGAGGAGTGCTTCTACTGCAGATGTCTGACCTATTGTAGGAGATAGAGGTGTGAACATCTGCTGACTAGAGGGTTTACCTGAGCAAGTAGATGCTCCATCCCCGACCCCAGAGGGTTCTGCTATGCAATTGCATGGATCTGCTCAGCAAAGACCATGGCGTGTAGAATTTAAGAATAGAGAGAGGTCAACAGAAACTGCCTAAAATGGAACAGTCTTCCAGAACTGCTCCAGCCAGCTGAACGAGGGGTGTTAAAGCCATATTCATATTTTGCTATGGTTTTACTTTTTTATTTATTTTTTTATTTTGTGATTATAGACTATAGTTGCCCATCTGGTTTTTTGTTTGTTTGTTTTTCTTCTGTGGTTTTATTATTTTTTGTTTCTTCTTTTACCTTGAGGGTGCTCTTTCTCTCCCTATCTTACCCAAGAAGAGACAGCAATTGTGGTCATATAGCCAAACTACATTCACACTCTAAAAAATCCCACCATCCAGGCAACAGCCAATATGAGCTGCTATATACCAGATAGACAGCCAACACCTGCTATGTATTCTGAGTTGAGTAATACGAAAGTGAAAAGGGAGGCACAGATCCTGATGATAACCACCTAAAGGCACTCAGAGAACTTAATAATACATCAACATGCATTCATTTAAATATTGAAAACACATATAATTTTTTAAGATGCTCAAGAGGCAGTCAAAGATTTTGGCACATATCTAGAAACAAGATAGAGTAACTGAAACAAATAAGTTGCAGGTAGACCTAGACTTCCTATTGGAAGGATGGCAGGCTTTGGAACTGCCTAAGAAGGCATTCAGTAGAATGATACTTAGGTGCATCCAAATGCTCCACAGAAGGGTTGAGAAAAACAAGGAAGAAGTCAGAAAATCACTGTAGGAACAATAAAAAATAGAAATAGCAATGGAAACAATACAAAACCTGCAAAAACAAGTCAAAATGATTAATAATAAAATACCAGATATGGACAATACACTGAAAAAGCAAAGGAGTCAAATTGAAGAGATGGAAGCCAGAACCAGTGAAGCTAGTAGGCTTATCTTTACATACTGCTAGATAGAAGAGCAAGAAGAAAAAAAGGATTAAAAAAATCTGAAGAAAATCTAAGATTCATGTGGGACAACATAAAGAGGAATAATGAGAATTATTGGAATTCCGAAACAGGAAGAATCACACAAAACCACAGGGGAAATAGCTGAAGAGCTTCTGGAAGAAAATTTCCCTAGCATCCTGAAAATTAAAAGATAAGCATTCAAGAAGCTTAACAAACCCCAGGAAGGATAGACTCACCCCCCCCAAAATATGTATATCACCAAGACATTATCATAATCAAGCTCTCCAAAATCAAAGATAAGGAGAGGATTCTGCAAGCAACTAGGGAAAAGAGGAATGTTACTTACAAAGGCAAACAGATAAGATTAAGCTCTGATCTTTCAGCAGAAACCATGCAGGCAAGAAAGCAATGGAGAGACATATATAAAACTCTTAAAGAAAACGACTGCCAACCAAGAGTCATCTACCCAGCAAAGCTGTCAATCAAATATGATGGTATAATAAAAACATTCCAGGATAAACAGAAGCTAAGGAACTTTGTCAAAGCCAACCCAACATTTCAAAACATCCTAAAGGGAGTTCTTTGCACTGAGAAACAATAAGAACAGACAACAACCAAAGATTGACCTGTGTGGCAACACTCCATAGAACTCAATCGACAGATGGAAGAGTACAGAACAGAACAGAACTACAAGAATGAATTCAGAGGATCTGGAAGGTCAGTCTATGATCAAAACAATTACAATATGAAAGAATGCAAAAATATAGGAACAGAGTTCCAGGTTATGAGGATAAAATAGACTGCTTTAAATGAAGGGAATAAAATAATAGAATATAGGATAACCTCAAAGAAAATTAATACTTCACAGCATTCCAAGAAGAAGGATCAAGAAGAACTTGGAAATATTAACAATATAAAGCTTAAGAAAAGATACGCATACTAAAAGAAACAAAAAAGAAATTATTTGTTGGCTAATAAAGGTGGGAGGAAGGGGACAGTAGAGCACAGGTTAGGGGATAGGCACAGGGTAGTTTAGGTGTTGGAGAGGGCAATAAACAATACACCCCTTCTTGTGTATTGCCCTCTCCAACACCTAAACTAAGAACAAGGTAGATAAGAGAACAATTAGACAGGTTTGTATGGACTAAATGGGATAAAGGTACATAGTGATGTATGCTCAGCCTTGGAATAACAGAGCTCTGAGATACAGGCATCAAGGCATGGTCTGAATGGGTAAAAGAATGGAAATAGTGTTAATATGCTTGACTGGACTGTCTTATAAATGTTGGTTTCCCTTGCCTACTATTGTAAAATAGACATTTGAGGGGGAGAGAAAGGAATATCGGGAAACATGATTACAGAAACCTTGTTAGCCCATTTTCAGCCTATAACTGATTGAAATACCTAAAGAAGTTCTAGAACTTTCCCAATGAAACAGGCTTCTTTTGGAGCCTTTGTAGTATATAGAACATTAGGTGAATTCATGAGCCCCATCCAGAACCTTCTAAGGTGGAGCATTCCCACTTGAAAGGACATGCAGACTAGAGGAGAAGCTAGAGGAACAGAAGATACTTCTTGAAAGAAAGACCAGCAGGAAAATCGAAAACAAAACTGACAGTCTGATTGGCTACTGCAAGAACAAGCAAGTTGTTTGTTAGGGAGCCATCAATGCAAGTAATCAAGTCCCTTCAGGACAACCTCCCCCTTTAAGACTGACACTCAAAGGGAATGCATAAGTGGGAATGTAAGCTTGCTGGCAACCACATTGGTCTACTGGTGAGTAGAAGAGGGGGAAAGGCAGCAATGAAGATTTGTGATGAGTGTGATCATGTTCTGTAGACTCCTGTTGACCTGGAGATGAGAGAGAGAAGAGGAAGAGCTGATTGGTCCAAAGTATGGTGAGACCTGAGGACTCCTAAGCCCATGGACCTAGTCACAGAGGGCTAGAGCTGAAAGTGTGAAACATCCAGCTGATATGAAGTGAGGAGAGACGAACAAGAATGTCCAAACTTGCAGATAGTACCCACTTGACCTATCTACAATGGCTTGATGAGCAGAATTCCAACAGAGGAAGATAAAAAAATTTGATAAATGAAACATTTACAAATTGCTACAGTTTGATGAACTTGACCTAGACTTATGGATGTACTAGCTCAAAATACCAACTGAGAAGGAAGGAGTCTTCACATCAAGGAACAAACATACCCCCTCTGTACACAGGGTTGATAGGGATGGGCAACTTAGACATTGGCTACCTAACATGGGGGTGCTATAAAGGCATGAAGTGGCTGGCTTACAAGTTTTCAAGAGGGAGTTTAGTTTCACAATGTGTGGGTAAGGTAGAATCCCCATGGAATAGTTTTCATCTTGTCTAGACAGGTCTGCTGAAAGGAGATGAGGATACGATTCTTACAATTCAATAGTGAGTAATTGTTATCATTACTAATTCCAATTGTTACAATTGTAAATGTAGAAGTTTTATAACATAAAGGGGAGAGTAGTTAATCTTACATTCCAGGAAGAGAGGACCCTAGGATCATCAAGGGGGAAAAGTATAAGCAGAATGTAGGACCCTATCCAGAGAAGCAGACAAAAATGATGACATTGAGAGATAGAGCAGCTGAGGACTCTAGACTCATGGGAAGAGAAAGGCTTTAAGCTGGTGGCCAGTAGGCAGCTTTTCAGAATGTGCCCTTTGGTCATTTAAATGATTATATATTCCTGAGTGTTTTTGTGTGTACATACATATTCAAAAAACAAACAAACAGATGGAATGGAAACAAATACTGTTGAATGGTAATGCTTGGAGAGGATTTTAATCATTGCAATGATACAAAATACAATATGATGATTGCAAAACTGATGTTCTCCCATGTAAACGATAACCTAATGCACAATAAAAACTTAATAAAAAAAAAAAAAGCAGGCCTTGAAATGGTGCGATCACTTCAGTACTGACAAGGCTGTTTTCACTAAGGCACATCGTTTGGGGGTTGTAGGTTCCTCTTCAATCCCACTTCTGACCAGTCATAGAAAACACGCAAATCCTTTACATCGTCAGACTTCCCTTGATCTACATTGCCATTGTACCAAGAGTCACATTCAGAAGCACACATTAGGTTCTTAGTACATTGCTGAGAACAGAATAGGATTGACTTTTCTATCCCTAAGCACAATCATTTTATTAGCTCAGGAACCAGTTTCATTTTTTATGTTTTCCCTTAGTTTGTTTATGTATTGTTCTTTGCCATTAAAGGTCAATATTGTACCCTGTTACTTTGTCTGTGTATGAACAAATTAACTTCCCAACAGAGGATTTGAGAAAATCTCTCTCTTTCTTTTGCACATCTCTGTACATTTGTACCTGATGACCCTCAGTAAATGTTAAAAGATTATATCATAAATATTATATACATACTACTATAATGCCCATTAATACAAAAATATCTGACAGATATCAACAGCCCAGTCAAGAAAGACAGTAGTGAGACATGTAGAGCTGCCCCAGTAACCTGGTCCTATCCATATTTCAGATCCCCTGATCCCTCAACCAGTACTCTCATGCTGCCCTCAGGACACCACAGCCAGTTTTACTGGCCAGGCATTATGGTTTCAACTTCTGAAGAAGTGTCTTCCTACCCTCTTCATTACATCTTGTTGTTGTTGTTGTTACATCTTATAGTGTCTTAATTCTAATTCTGTTTTATTGCTGGATTTCCACCTTACAGTGGTTACAAATCAGCCTGCAAACTGCAAGATCAGCAGTTCAAAACTACCAGCTGTTCCACGGGAGAAAGATGAGGCTTTCTGCTCCTGCAAAGATATACAGCTTCAGAAACACTGTATAGGGTAGTTATGAGTTGGAACCGACTCCACAGCACATAACCACCACCATCCGTTTATTGTACCAATGATTTAAGCTTATTAAAAAATGATTTTTAAAACATAAAATAAGCAAATAAATAAATAATCAGATGGAGAAATGTGTTTATTTGCATACATTCCACAACAATTTCCCCAGAGACCAATTAAAAATGATAGCAGTTTGTCCAAAACATCTCCTCAACAGAAAAGAGAGGAGGAGAAAATTGTATTCTCTTTTAAATCCTTTGTTACTTTGGGTTCCTATTACTCAGAATTTAACTTTGTTCTCTCAACTTCAAAAGTTGTTATCCTTCATGATCAGCCCTCCATCCTGCTTCAGCACATTTTTCTATGTTTGAGATATCCAGTCTAGAAGAATATCATGAAAACTGTTTCAGGACAGTAAACGTTTAACTTTGGCATAGTTGACTAGTTCCTTTTAGAACAAGTCATGGCCTTGATCTTATCCCTTTCTGATGTCTAATGAATACCCATGGCCCTCCCCAAAAAATATTTCATGGAATTCAATCTATACTGAATCAGCAAATGCTTACTGAGTAGCTTTTATGTGACACACATACAAATGTGTCAGAACCAACACATTTTTCTCATTTTTCTTTACATTCATCATTAGCATTAGGTACTATTTTTTGTGTCACTCTCTATATTTGACTTATATTACCAGGGTCATTTCATTTTCCAGTATGGCTACTAGATCCTCTAGTATGTATGCAATCACATACATACAGCAAGGATGGAGCAACAAGGAAGAGCACTCACTTTCATTAGGAACACTTGTCAAAAATGCTCACATGACTTCTGCTTACAATGCATTGTGCTGGGTTTAGTTGTTTTCCTACCGAAAGGAAGTCTAGAAAATGTGGTCTTTATTCTTGTTTCCAATCAGTCTACCTAAAAATTAAACCTTACACTACTGAGGAAGAAGTAGAAGTAAATAATAGGAAACAATTAGCAGCCTCTATCACGAAAGAGATGGCATTCCAAAAGTGATGCTCATGAGAATCTGACACCTGGACGACTCAGGGGGATAATGGAAAAATTCTCCCTTGATTCTTGATACAAGAGGATGGTGAACCTGGAACAGAGTAAGTGGAGTCTAATAATTGGGTAATATATACTTTGAAGTCCAAGGCCTACAAGAAAGAAGAAATGTGAGCCAAAATCTCCCTGGCTACTAAATCTAAACTATAATTTCACACACACACACACACACACACATACACACACACACACCCCACTTATTGTTATTTTTGTTCATTGCTATCAAGATGTTTCTGACTCATGGCAATTTTACATAAAAGAAAACGAAATGATATTTGGTCCTGCATCATCTTCATGATCATTGGTATGTGTTAGTACATTGCTGTAGCTATTGTAATACTTTGGAACTTAAGAAGTTTATCTACCAGCACTTTATTAAATAATATTCTGTTCAAACCCACTG
>NW_006408754.1:1104972-1108012 GCF_000296735.1 Chrysochloris asiatica
GGTAGCATATTATCGAGTCAGTGATCCTGAAGGAAGAAGTCCAAGGTGCATTGAAAGCATGGGCAAAGAACAGGGCACCAGGAATAGATGAAATACAAATTGAAATCTTTCAACAAACATATGCAGCACTGGAGGCATTCATTCATCTATGCCAAGAAATTTGGAAGGAAACTACCTGGACAACTGACTAGAAGAAATTCATATTTGTGACCATTCCAAAGATTCATATTTGTGACCAAAAGGAATGCAGAAATTATCAGACAATATCATGGATAATCCATACAAGTAAAGTTTTACTAAAGATAATACAAAAACTGCTACAACTACACATTGACTACACAAATGCTTTCAATTGTGTGGATCATGAAAAGCTATGAACAGCATTGCGAAGAATGAATATCCCAGAACACTTTGATTGTGCTCATGAAGAACCTGTACATATACCAAGAGGCAGTTATTCTAACAGAAAAAGGGAACACTGAATGGTTTAAAATTAGGAAAGGTGTGTGCCTGGGTTGTATTTTTTCATCATACTTTTTTATCTGTATGCTGAACAAATAATCTGAGAAGCTGGGTTCTATGGAGAAAAACATGGCATCAGGATTGGAGGAAGACTCATCAACAACCTGCAATACACAGATAATACAACCTTGCTTGCTGAAAGTGAAAAGGACTTAAAACACTTACTGATGAAGATCAAAGACCACAGTCTTTAGTATGGATTGCATGTCAATGTAAAGAAAGACCCTCACCAGTGGACTAATAAACAACATCCATATAAATGGAGAAAAGATTGAAACTGCCAAAGATTTCATTTGCTTGAACCAACTATCAACACTCACAAAAGCAGTAGTCAAGAAATCAAAGAATGTATTGCACTGGGCAAATTGCCACACAAGAACTCTTTAAACTATTCAAGAGCAAAGATGTCAGACTGGGGACTAAGGTGCACCTGACCTAAGTATTTTCAATAACCTCATATGCATGTGGAAATTGGACTTTGAACAAGGAAGACTGTAGAAGGATTAATGCATTTGAGTTATGGAGTTGGAGGAGAAGATTGAAAGTACCACAGACTGGTAAAAGAAAAAACAGATCTGTGTTGGAAGAAGTACAGCCAAAGTACTATTTGGAAGTCAAGATGTTCAGATTTTGTCTCTCATACTTCAGACTAATTGTCAGAAGGAACCAGTCCCTGGAGAAGTATATCATATTTGCTAAACTGGAGGATTGCATAAAAAGGGGAAGTTTGCCAATGAGATGTATTGCCACAGTGGCAGCAGCAGAGGGCTCAGGCGTAGCATCGATTGTGAGGTTGGCGCAAGACCAGGCAGTGCTTCATTCTGATGTGATAGGATCGCTAAAGGTGGGTACTGAATCAATGGCACCTAACAGTAACAGCAAGATAACCAAGTGCTTTCAGGTATTAAGGCTTAGACCATAATAATCAATCTCTTTGTGGGCTTTTATAAATGAGATGTTAATTTATGTGGCATCAAAGTCTTGTTATTCTATACATTTATGAAATAAATTGACTCATCTGTAGCTAGCTGAGGTAGGAGTCCAGGATGATTATTGGACTGCTAGCCACAATGCGGGTTGTTCACAACAACATATATGAAAAGCAATGTTGTTACTAGGTACCATAGACTCATTTTATGATTCGTAGCAACAGTATGCATAACACAAAGAAGGACTGCCCACTCTTGTGCCATCCTCACAATTCTTATGCTTGAATCCATCGTGGTTGCCACTGTGACAATCCATTTCATTGGAAGTCTTCCTCTTTTTCACTGGCCCTCCACTCTATCAAACATGATGTCCTTCTCCATGGACTGGTCCCTCCTGATAACTTGTCCAAATTACGAGAGACCAAGTTTTGCAAACGTGGCTTCTAAGGAGCATTCTGGTTGTACTTTTTCCAACACAGATTTGTTTGTTCTCCTGGTAGTCCATGTGCTTTTAATATTCTTCTGCAACAACATAAGTCAAACAATTATTCTACAGTCTTCCTTATTCATTGTCCAATTTTCGTATGCATATGAGGTTATTAAAATGCCATGGCTTGGGTCAGGTGCATCTTAATTCTCAAACTGACATCTTTGTTCTTGCATACTTTAAAGAGGTCTTGTGCGGCAAATTTGCCTACTATATATAATATGTCGTTTGATTTATTGATAATGAATCCAAGCAAAATGAAATCTGTGAAAACTTCAATCTTTCCCCATTTATAATGCTGTTATTTATTGCTCCAGTAGTAAAGCTTTTTTGTTGTTGTTTTGTTTTTTTTCGCATTGAGGTGCAATCCATACTGAAGACTGTGGTCTTTGATCTTCATCAGTAAGTAAGTCTTCTTCACTTTCAGCAAGCAAAGTTATATAATCTGCATATCAAAGGTTGAGTTAAATTTTCCTCTAATCCTGTTACTGATGCCCTGTTCTTCTTCATATAATCCAGCGTCTTGGATTATGTGTTCCTCATACAGATTTAGCATGAATAAGCATGGTGAAATGATACAACATTTGGGCATAACTTTTCTGATTTTGAACCATTCATTATCCCTTTGTTCTGTTCTAATGACTGCCTCTTAGTCTATGTACAGCTTCCTTAGGAGCAAAATTAAGTGTTATGGAATGCCCATTCTTTGCAATGTTACCCACAGTTTGTCATGATCCACATGTAGTTAATAAAGAACAAGTAGACATCTTTCTGGTACTCCGTGCTTTCAGTCAAGATCCATTTGAATCCAGCAGTGATATCTCTTGTTTCAAGTCCTCATCAGAATCTGGCTTGAACTTCTGGTAGTTTCCTATCAATGTACTGTTGCAGCCAGTTTCAAATTATCTTTAGCAAAATTTTATTTGCATGTGATATTAATGATATTTTCTCATTATTTCCGCATTCTTTTTGTCACCTCTCTTTGGAATGAGCACAAATACAGAACTTTTGCAATCAATTGGCTAAGTAAATTGTCTTCCAAATTTCTTTAAATAAACGAGTAAGTTCCCCAAGTGTGGCATCAGTTTGTTGAAAGATTTCT
>NW_006408754.1:1110672-1111923 GCF_000296735.1 Chrysochloris asiatica
GTATGTACCACAGTTTGTTTTATCCATTCTTCCATTGATGGAGACTTAGGCTGTCTCCATCTTTTTGCTATTGTAAATAGTGCTGCTATGAACATTGCTGTGCATATATCTACTCATGTTATGGCTCATATTTCTTGTGAGTAAATACCAAGTCGAGGAATTGCTGGATCATAAGGTATTTCTATTTCTAACCTTCTGAGGAAATGCCATATTGCTTTCCAGAGAGGTTAGACCATTTTGCAATCCCACCAGAAATGCAGGAGCATCCCAGTCTCTCCACATCCTCACCAGCATTTATTGTCCTCTACTTTTTTGAGTTTTGCTGTTATTGCTGGTGTGAGATGATATCTCATTGTTGTTTTGATTTGCATCTCTCTAATGGCTAGTGATAGTGAACATTTCTTCATATGTTTGTTGACTGCCCGGATGTCTTTCTTGGTGAAGTGTCTGTTCATATCCTGTGCCCATTTTCTAATTGAATTATTTGTCTTTTTTTTTGTAGAGGTGTTGTAGTTTCCTATATATTTTAGAAATCAGTCCCTTGTCTGATGTGTCATTGCAAAAGATTTTTTCCCATTCTGTGGGTTCCATTTTTACTCTTCTGGTGAAGTCATTTGATGCACATAAGTTTTTAATTTTTTGTATGGCCCACTCATCTATTTTGTCCACTTTTGTTTGTGTACTTTTCAAAATGTTTGGTAGTCTGTGTATTCCCTGAATTAGTGCTCTCACATCTGTCCCTATTTTTTCATTTATGGCCTTTGTACTCCTTCTTATTATACTAAAATTTTCCCAAATAATTTTACTTTGAAATGTAAACTTACATTATACTTAGTAGTGGGCTATTTTCCACATATGATGGGGCAGAACAGTCTGATTGTCTGTCAAGTTATACCTCTTAGGGTACATACCAAGTCAATAAGTGATTGTGATAGATCCAAAATAAGGGCTTCATCATTGCCTACTTTCTTACATTTCAAATTATCCTTTTACTCGAACCTGTTATTGTCAGCTCAATCCCATCTCACTGTGAGTTTATAGAACTAAGTAGAACTGCATTATAGGATTCCCAATGCTGCAATTTTTTATTTTATTTTTTATTTATTAAATGTTTTTATTTTGCATTGAGTGAAAGTTTACAGGGCACATCATCAGCTCCACATTCAACCATTCATATAGCTTGTTTCATTACATTGATTATTATCCCCTCCATATATCATCAGTTAACAGTGTTTCTCTTTATCCTCTTTA
>NW_006408754.1:1112023-1124547 GCF_000296735.1 Chrysochloris asiatica
TTTTTATGGAAGCAGAATGACATATCTTTCTCTTGCAGAGCAGTTGGTTGACTCGAACCACTAACCTTCAAGTTACCAGCCAAGCCCTTTAACCACTGTACCACTAGGTCTCCTGATTTGAAATTATTATTGTTGTTGCTTAGTGCATTTAAGTTGAATCCAACTCATAACAAACCTGTATAAGAATTCTGAGAATGATCTGATGGATTTGAAACACTGATCATGAGGCTAGCAGTCTAGAGCTTAATGTATAGTGCCACACCAGGACTCCATTTGAAAAGATTGCTGTTGTTTTTTTAGATAAGTGCCATTGAGTCATTTCCTGCTTCTAAGGAGTGGTCAATGAGTTTAAATCACTGACCTTGTGTTTCAAACCGATCTTGCAGTCCAGGGCTTATCCTACAGTACCACACCAAGACTCCATTTGAAAAGATACCCATCTTCAAAATATGGTGCAATTCCCATCTCACCAAAGTCTTATTTGACTCTACTAGATCTCATTTCTCCTCCTTTACTCTGAAATTCCCATTGAATTTACCAGCCTATTTTAGAGTATTTAACATTTAATTACATGTTGTCTGTCAAAGTTTCATGTGTTCTAAGGTCCTAGAACTGTCATGTGTTACTTTTCAAATTCCCAATGCTTCTAAAGTAGTGAGTATTTAAAAATGTCTGGTGTATAATAGATTCGCCTTCCATGTTATGGCCCAACATGTTTCCACAAGTACTTTCTACCTGAGTTTCATTATGGTCTACCAACTGGATGAGTATTAAGGTGAGATGTAGGTACTTTCATGTAAAGAAAACATGTGTGTGTGTGAATGTGTGTGGGTGCATGTGCAGACATGTATATATAACAGAGTAATAGTAGCAAAAAATTTACTATTTTGTTACTGTGTGTGAACACATTTACATGATTGTGGACACACATTTGGTACCTACCCAGTTCAAATGGTCACTTATGAGTTATAATTTGGAAAGTATTTCTTCTACTATGGAAATAGTTCCCCAACCCATTTGGTTTAGATTTTCATCATCAGAGGCAAAACATTGGAACAAGAAAGCAAGAATTCTATTTCTTCTCCAAAGGTCCATGAAAATTCATGCTATTTTAAAGTCACCCATAGCTTTGATAAGTCATGGAATTATCAGAGTGCCTAATAGACACAAGACAGAAAGGACAAATTGCTAGAATAAATTGCAAGGAAAGGACTGATTTCAAAATTGAACCCTGAATTCTTCAAAATCTATTTTAAACCAGCTCAGTGAGGTAAACATGGCAGACTAAAAAAGGAATGGGCACTTTCCTGTGCCAAGAACGGACCCTGCATCTGTGTCATTCTGTTATCCTAATTCAGACCCTGCTATACTTATGCAGAATCCTAAGGCTCTTAGCAACAGAGTTTTAACTCAGCTGCTAAAGTGCACATGACTAACACAGTCACCTGCTAACCAAATGACTGGAGGTTTGTATCCATCCAGAGGCACCTTAGAAGAAAGGGCTAGTGACCTACTTATAAAATTCCATGCATAACAGTACTATTCTAACACATGGAGTTGTCAGGAGTTGGAATCGATTCCATGACAACTAGTGGTGATGGTACTATAGCCTAACTCTCTCACTTCATAGATAACTAACTGATCCTTTCTCCGTACAGGGCAAATGTAAGTGTGTAGAAACACCAGGAGTAGAATTCTATTTTTCTTTTTTTTAATTCCCAGTCAAATGCTGCATTTTAGATTGCTGAAAATACAGGTAATCTCTTTCATGACCATGACATCCAGTCTTAAGGAGAACAGAAGTATAGGAACTTTCAATTTCCCCTTCTATTTTG
Source organism: Chrysochloris asiatica (assembly GCF_000296735.1). NCBI lineage: Eukaryota > Metazoa > Chordata > Mammalia > Afrosoricida > Chrysochloridae > Chrysochloris > Chrysochloris asiatica. The sequence continues at coordinate 1,113,859 of NW_006408754.1, forward strand.
AACTAGGCACCAGGTCCAAATTTTGAAAGACAGGATTACATAGCGATTCAGTTGTTGTCGTTAAGTGTCGCCAAATGGCTCTGACTTATAGTGACCCATATAGGGTTTCCAAGGAATGGCTGTTGGATTTGAACCACCAACCTTGATATTAACAGTCCAGTGCTTACCCTATAGTACCGTACCAGGACTCTTAGGAATGACTGGACTCAAATGCTACCTGACCCACCTCCTATCTATGTGATTTCAGACCACTTGTCAAAACTGTGTAGCTCTCAGTTTTCCCATCCTCAAATGGGAGGATTATTGTTCAGTGCCCTTGAGTTGATTCCAATTCATAGTGATTCTATGTTATTGTTATTGTTAAGTGTCGTCGAGTTGGTACCAACTCAAAGTGACCCTGTACAAGGTTTCTGAGGAGTAGCTGGTGGGTTTGAACAGCTGACCTTTCCTACAGTGTGCCATACTAGGGCTCCTTAGTGACCCTATGTTGTTGTTAAGGGTCGTTGAGTCAGTTCTGACTCATAGTGAGTCTGAATAGGGTTTCTGAGTGGTGATTGGTAGATTTGAACCACCAACCTTGTGGTTAGCAGTCTGGTGCTTATACTACAGCACCACACCAGGACTCAGAATAAAGCTGCTGTAATCTTGGTGGAAGCAGACTGCCATATCTTGCTCCCATGGAGCAGCTATTGAGGTAGAACTGCTGAACTTTTTTGGTAAGCAACCAAGAACTTAAATAATTGTTCCATTGGAGCTCCTTAATTGGGAGGATACAATTAGTAAATCTGTTCAAAGCACTTAGAACAATATGTTAGCATGGCAGTAATATTGCCTAAATATTTATTATTACTGATCATCTTAGAGATACAGGAAAGAGTGACATGGATAATTGAAGTTCAAATCTTAAAATTGCTATTCCTGTTCTCTAACTAGCATATCTGTATTTTAAACTATTGAAAAATACCTTTTAGATGGGTAAAATGTGATTACGCAGTGATTAAGTAGAAAGACTCATGACTTTCATTTTAAAAACATAGGACTGGAGAAAATAAGTGACCAGATATATATCTGATATCTTACCAACTCTGGTCCGTACCCCAGTTAGAAAAGTTTGGTCTAAAACCATGAAAAATCTCAGGAAAGATTGCAAATGTGTTAGCTTTATCTGCAGATGTTTAAACTAAGGACTAAAATGCCCATTGGTTTCCAAGCTGATGCTATTTTGGGATTCTTAACAATGAAAATCCATCACTCATCTATCAGTTTGTTGTAATGTTGTAATGTTGTGGCATATGTATTGTTATGAGGCTGGAAGCTATGCCAGCAGAGCCATCCATGGTGGACAGGTTTTAGCAGAGCTTCCAGACTAAGACAGATTAGTAAAATGAAAAAATCTGAATGGATACCCACTGAAAGCCTTAAGAATAGCAATGGAACGTTGCCTGATATAGTGCCAAAAGATGAGCCCCTCAGATTTGGAGGCAATCAAAATATGACATGAGAAGAGCTGCCTCCTCAAAGTAAAGTTGACTTTAATGACATGGATGCTGCAAAGCTTTCAGGAATACCATTTGCTGATGTGGCACAACTCAAAATGAGAAGAAACAATAGTAAGCATTCACTAATAATAGGAAAGTGGAATATATGAAGCATGGATCTAGGAAAATGTAAGTCATCAAAAATAAATGGAACACATGAAGAGCAACATCCTAGGTATTAGTGAACTGAAATGGACTTATATTGGCCATTTTAAATCAATTATATGATTTGCTATGCAAAAATGACAAACTGAAGAAGAATGGCATCATATTCATCAATCAAAATTGCATTTCAAGATCTATACTGAAATACAATGCTATCTGTGACAGTATAATATCCCTAGGCCTGCAATGGAGACTAGTTAGTACTGCTATTATTCAAATTCATGCACCAACAACTAAAGTCAATGATGAAGAAATTGGAGAACTTTACAAACTTTTTCAGTCTGAAATTGATGAAACATGCAATCAACAAGCATTGATAATTTCTGGTGATTGAAAGGCTAAAGTTGGAAACAATGAGGAAGGGGATAGGTAATTGGAAAATATAGTCTTGGTGATAGAAACAATGCTGGAGATCACATGATAGATTTTGTAAGACCAATGGCAATCATCAAAAGTACCTTTCTTCAACAATGTAAAAGGTGATATACATGTGATAACAACAACACACATGAGCATAACCAGAGGAATACACAGGTATCAAAATTATAATATTTGTGGGAAAAGACAATAGAAAAGCTTAATATCATCAATCAACACAATAGCAGGGGCCTACTAGAAAAGACCTTTAATTGCTCATATGCAAGTTCAGGCTGAAGCTGAAGACAATTACTATAAGTCCACAAAAGCCAAATTATGACCTTGAGTATATTCCACCTGAATTTAGAGACCATCTGAATAACAGATTTGATGCATTAGACACTAATGACTGAAGACCAGAAGAGTTTTGGGATAACATCAAGAACAACATATAAGAAGAAAACAAAGGGCCATTAAGAAGACAAAAAAGAAGGAAAAAGCAAAATTAGTTGTTAGTAGAGACTCTGAAACTTGCTTTCCAGCAGAGATATTAAAACAAATGGAAGAATTGAGGAAGTAAAAGAACACCATCCTTTAGGAAAGCAAAAGGTCATTAAAGACACAGGAAAGGAGCAAAAGACCAAAATGATGTCAGAAGAGACTGAAACTTGCTCTTGAACACAGAGAAGGTAAAGAGACTGGAAGAAAGGAAGAAGTAGAGGAACAGAACAGAAAGTTTCAAAGGACAGTTCAAGAAAACAAAGTAAAATATTATAATGAAATGTGCAAATACCTGGAGTTAGAAAACCAAAAAGGAAGAAAACACACACCATCTCTCAAACTGAAGAAAAAAAAAATCAAGTCTTTGGTTGCAATATTAAAATATTCTATGAGCAAAATAATGAATGATACCAAAAGAAGATGGAAGGAATGCATAATCACTCTACTGAAAAGAACAACTGATGTTCAACCATCTCAAGAAATAGCATATGAGCAAGAATGATGGTATTGAGTCAAGAAATCCAAACTACACTGAAGGGATTGGCAAAAAATAAATCTCCAGGTACTGACAGAATACAAATTTAAATATTTCAACACACGATGCTGCGCTTGAGGCACTCAACTGTCTATGCTAAGGAATTTGGACAATAGGTACCTGGTTAACCAATTGAAAAAGACCAACATTTTTGCCCACTTCAAAGAAAGGTAACAAATTAACTGCATTAATCATAAAAAAAAATATCATTAATACCATATGCAAGTAAAACTTTGCCGAAGATAACTTGAAAACAGTTGCAACAATACATTAACAGATTCCGAAAAGGATATGAAGTAGGGATATCATTACTGATGTCAGATAGATCTTGGTTGAAAGCACAGACCCAGAAAGATGTTTACTTGTGCTTTCTTGATTATGCAAAAACATACGACTGTGTGCATTACAACAAACAATGGATAAAAATATGATGAATGGAAATTCCAGAACACTTAATGGTGCTTATGAGGAATCTGTACATAGAACAAGAAGCAATCATTCAAAACACAACAAAGTGACACTGAATGGTTTAAAATTTTTTAAAGTTGTGCCCCAGGGTTGTATCTTTTCACCATACTTATACAATATTTATATTGAGCAACTAATCAGAGAAGCTGGATTCTAAAAAAATAGAAACTGGTATGCACAAGAACACTCAAACTTGCAGATAGTACCCATTTGACTTAGCCTTGATCTCTTGATATCGAAACTAGAGGAGAGGAAGACTAAAAAATAAAATTAATAAAGGAACTAAGCATAAATTGCTACAATTTGATGAACTTCACCTATGCTCGTGGATGTAGTAAATCAAAATACCAACAGAGAGCAAAAAAGTCTTCATACCAATTATCAGTGCTATTCCCTCTGTATACAGGGTAGACAGGGACAGACAACTTAAACATTGGCTACCTAAAATAAGGGGGTCAAAAAAGGCATGATGTGACTGGCTTACAAAGTTTCAAGATGGAGTTTAGTTTAAGACTGTGCAGGGGAAGATAGAGTCCCATTGAATAGTTTTCATCTTGTCTAGAAGGGTCTGGTGATAAGATTCTTATGATTCAATAGTGAGTAATTGTTATCATGACTAATTGTCACTGTCACAATTGTAAAGCTAGAAGTTTTGTAACAAAAACAGGGGAGTAGTTAATCTTACATTCCAGAACAGAAGCTCCTAGGACCATCAAGAGAGAAGAGCACAAGAACAATGTGGACCCTATCCAGAGCCAGTGACACTAGAGATGGAGGCAGAGATAGGGAAATGGAGAGGGGAAGCAACTGAATAATCTAAATTCAGGGAAAGAAAGGGACTGAGAGCTGGTCTCCAGGAGGCAGTCTTGCAGAATGTGCCCTTTGGTAGTTTAAATTTTTATATATGCCTGATTGGTTTTGTTTGTTTGTTTATTTATTTATTTATTTGATTTAAAAAGAGCTAAAATGAATATAAAGAAAAACCATTAAATGATGGCACATGGAGAGGATTCGAATCATTGTAATGAAGCAAAGTATATGATTTGTTGAATGTAAAACTGATGATCTGCCCTGTAAACTTTCACTCAAATCACAATTAAAACTTAAATAAATAAATAAATAAATAATATGGTATCAGCATTAGAGGAAGATTCATTAACAACCTGAGACAACCTTGCTTGCTGAAAAGGAAGAAGACTTGAAATACATGATGAAAATCAAAGATCATAGCCTTTAGTATGAATTGTACCTTAATGTAAACTAAATGAAAATTCTTACAACGGAACCAGTAAATAACATCAAAGTTAATGGTGAAAAGATTGAAGTTGTCAAAGACTTCATTTTGCTTGGACCCAAAATAAATTCAATACCCATAGAAGCAACAGTCATGAAATCAAAATATGTAATGCATTGAGCAAATCTGCCGATAAAAGTCACATTAAAATGTAAAAGATCCAAGATGTCAATTTGTGGACTAAGATTCACCTGACTCAAGCCATAATGTTTGCAATCACCTCATTGAAAAACACTAGAGCCAGTGAGGATGAAATAGAAGAATTATAACAACTTCTTCACTCTGAAATTGATCAAACATGCAATCAAGTTATATTGATAATCACTGGTGATTGGAATGCAAAGATTGGAAGCAAAGAGGAAGAATCAGTAGCTGAAAAATATGGCCTTGGTGAGAGAAAGGATGCTGGAGATCGCATGATAGAATTCTGCAAATCCAATAATTTGTTCATTTCAAATACCTTTTTTTAAAACAGCATAAGAGATAGTTATATACATGGACCTCACCAGATGGTATACATAGAAATCAAATTGACTACATCTGTGGAAACAGAAGGTGGAAAAGCTCCATTTCATCAGTCAAAACTAGGCCACAGGCAGATTGTGAAACAGACCAATGCTCATATGCAAATTCAGACTGAAGCTGAAGAAAATGAAAACAAGTCCATGAGAGCCAAAATATGACCTTGAATATATCCCACCCGAATTTAGAGATCATCTGAAGAACCGATTTCATACATTTGACATTAAAACCGAAGGCCAGAAGAGTTGTGAGATGACCTCAAGAACATCATACATGAAGGAAGCAAAAGGTCATTAAGAACACAAGAAAGAAGGAAAAGATCAAAATGGATGTTACAAGAGACTCTGAAACAAACGCTCTAATGTAGAGATGCTAAAGCAAATGGAAGAAATGAGGAGGTATAAAAGCGGAACAGAAAATGTCAAAGGTCGAGAAGACAAAGTCAAATATTATAACTAAATGTGCAAAGATCTGGAGTTAGAAAACCAAAAGGGAAGAATATGCTCAGCATTTCTCAAGCTGGGGTAGCTGAAGAAAAAATTCAAGGCTCGACTTTTGTTATTGAAGGATTCTCTGGGCAAATTATTGAATGATGAAGAAAGCATCAAAAGAAGATGGAAGGAATACGCAGAGTCACTGTACCAAAAATAAATGATTGTTGTTCAACTGTTTCAAGAGGTAGCATATGATCAAGAGCCAATGATACTGAAGGAAGAAGTCCAAGGTGCATTGAAAGAATTGGCAAAGAACAAGGCATCCGGAATTAATAGAATAAAAATGGAAATCTTTCAAGAAAGTGAGGTGGCACAGGAGGCACTCACTCCTCTATGCCAAGAAATTTGAAAGACAACTATCTGGCCAACTGATTGGAAGTGATCTCTATTTGTGCCCATTCCAAATAGAGGTGATTCAACAGAATGTGGTAATCATCAGACAATGTCTTTGAGATCCCGTATGAGTAAAGTTTTACTGAAGGTAATGCAGAAAGGGCTGCAACAATACTTTGACAGAGAACTTCCAGAGATCAGGCCAGATTAGGAAGAGGACGTGGAATGAGGGCTATCATTGCTAAATTCAGATAAATCTTGGCTGAAAGCAGAGAATATCAGAAAGATGTTTACCTGTGCTTTATTGACTATGGAAAGGCTTTCAATCATGTGAATCATGACAAGCTATAGACAACATTGTGAAATATGAGTATTCCAGAACACTTAATTGTGCTCATGAGGAACCTGTACATAGACCAAGAGGCAGTTGTTCAAACAGAGCATAGGAAAACTGAATGATTTTAAATTAAGATGGGTGTGTGATAGGGTTGCATTCTTTCACCATGCTTATTCAACCTGTATGCTGAACAAATAATCAGAGAAGCTGGTTTATATGAAGAAATACATGGTATGGGGACTGGAGGAAGAATCATTAGCAACCCGTGATATGCAGATGAAACAACCTTGCTTGTTGAAAGTGAAGGGGACTTAAAATATGTACTGATGAAGATCAAAGAGCAAAGCCTTAGATATGGATTACATCTCAATGTCAAGAAAACAAAAATCCTCACCACTGGACCAATAAACAACATTCTTATCAATGGAGAAAAGATTGAAGTTGTCAAGGACTTCATTCTTCTTGGATTAACTATCAACACTCATGGAAGCAGCAGTCAAATTTGCATTAGGCAAGTCTGCTGCACAAGATCTCTTTAAAGTGTTGAAGAGTGAAGATGATAGGCTTGAGGACTAAAGTGTTCCTGACCCAAGCCATGGTATTTTCAATAACCTCATATGCATGCAAAAGCTGGACAGTGAATAAGGAAGACCATAGAATAATTGATGCTTTTGAGTTATGGTGTTGAAGGAGAATATTGGAAGGACCAGATCTGTGTTAGAAGAAGTACAGCCAGAGTGGTCCTTGGAGTCCAGAATGGCCAGACTTCAAGGGATATTGTCGAGAGATAATATACTTCAGACATATTTTCAGAAGGGACCAGTTACTGGAGAATATATCATGTTTGAAAAGTCAGAGGGTCAGAGAAAAAGAGGAAGACACCCAGTGAGATGAACTGGCAAAGTGACAGCATCAATGGGTTCAAGAGTGACAACAATTTTGAGGTTGGCATAGGACCAGGAAGTGTTTCATTCTGTTGTGCATAGGTTGGCTATGGGTTGGTATCAACTCGATGGCACCTAACAACAACATATATGTGTGAAAATTGTGCAATGAATAAATGAGACTGTCAAAAAATAAATGCATTTGAATTATCGTATTGGCAAAGAATATGAATGTATCATAGACTGCTGGAAGAACAAATGAATCTGTTTTGGAATAGGTACAGTCAAAATATTCCTTAAAAGTAACGATGGAAAGACTTCCTCTCTCATACTTTAAACATGTTGTCAGGTGAGACCAATCCCGGAGAAGGACATCATGATTGATAAAGTGAAAGGTCAGCAAAAAAGAGGAAGAACTCCTACTGAGATAGAGTGACACAGTGGCAGCAATAACTGGCTCAAATATAACAATTGTGAGGATGATGCAGGACTGAGAAGTGCTTCATTCCATAGTGAATAGGAAAGGTATGTGTCAGAGCCTACTCGGTGGCATCCAACAACAACAACAAATAATAAAAATAAAATTAGTAACAATGATAATTTCAATGGTGGGCTCTGGGATTCTGAAAGGCTTTCCACTTTAAAATTGGCAGAAGTTAATAGAACCATTTTTTTGAAACACAAGTGTAGAAGGACTCCTGAAGGAGTGGAGTTTATGTTTTTCCAAACAGAAAATGACCCAGACAAAATTTCAGGTTACAAGGTTATCCTCCTAACAGAAGAACAGCAAGTGGGGAGTATGTGAGAGGGTGAGTAACCCATGCTCAAAAGTGCCCAATGTGAGGGACCCACCTTAACAGCAGGAGAGACAGCTTTACTGTTGGATGTTGGTGCACTCTCTGTATGTCTAGATAGTGTAGGTAGAGCAAGTATAATGTAGTCCAAAATCTACTTTGGTTCTCATTTTCAGCTTCTCCTCAGTAAAAGCTCCTATTGAAGTTATTAGAAGCAGTCAAAGTAAATGAATATCAAGAAATATCATTGAGATTCTAAGTGCTTCTAATTAATAAATAATCTTATAAATCAAGCTTTTGATTTATTCATTTTGAAACCTCATCTTTCATTTCAAAACTAAAAGGGAGTTCTTAAAAAAAATACTATTTGTGGGAACAAAACAATCTACAAAAACTTCAGATCATAGATAATGTCAGTTTCTAGGACTTATAATTTGATAAAATCAATAATATGAGGCTAAAGTTTTGGGGCTATCTGAAGATTTCCCTTCAGGACACTGAGAAGCATTTCATGAGCATCAGACCACAAGCCTTTCTATTCATCTCTGGGATGGTTTTCCTTGTCAGGGCTATGGTAAATCTATAAGAATAAACTAGCATGAGATTCAAATAAGATTCAATCACTAGTTCTTAAAGATATATATTTAATGTTTTATCATCTCATTCACTTATTCAAATAGTTAGGAAAGACACTATGATTGAAGTTATTAGTCTATTTTTTAAATTAATGCAATAAATTTGTTGGATGGCTATATTGTATCAGACATTTTTTTAGGTGTTGATACTAGAGCAACAGGAACTAAAAGGTATGGCCAATTCTTTCACAAAGCATATATTATAATAGAAGAGATATGAAGAAAGTAAACACTTGACATTTTGTATGACAATAGTATTATAAAGAAAATTATTGTTGTTGTTAAGTGCTGTCTAGTCAGTTCGGATGCATTGTTGTTGTTGTTGTTGTTGTGTGCTGTGGAGTCGGTTCCGACTCCTAGCGACCCTGCACAGGGTTTCCGAGGCTGTTAATCTTTACGGAAGCAGAATGCCTTATCTTTCTCCCGTGGAGCAGCTAGTAGTTTCGTAACCACTACGCTATGATGCATAGCAAACCTCTATAAGACTTCCAAGGAGCAGCTGGTGGATTTGAACCGCCAAACTTGTGGTTCACAATCAAATGCTGGTCCTACAGAGCCACACCAGGAGTCCTATAAGAAGATAAAACTGGGTAATGTGGTAGGTACTTCAGGTAGGATGATCAGGGAAGCAGTCTCTGAGGAATAACATTTATTCTGAGATTTGAATGACAAGACTCAGTTTTTTCAAACTTTAGGGAAAGAGAATCCTAGCATGCAAATACCATGTGCTTGGTATATTGGAGGGACAGAAGTAGAACAGGGTGGCTAGAGTATAGTGAGTGCAGTGAGGGTACAGACTGGCAGGTTTGAACTGCTAACCTTATGGTTAGAAGTCCAGTTTTGTTCTACAGCACCACACCAGGACTCCTTGTGTGTCTATAAGCCCTTGCATAGCCGTCTGCCTCTTTTAATCAAATCAGTAGTCACCCAATCCATTCTACCTAGCCACCATCTCTCTTGCCTGGATTACTTATTTCCTTGCTCCCACCCCTGCTGTCCTACAATTAGCACTGTATGCTGGAGATAACTTATTCAGGTCTTCAAGTGTCAATCATGTGCTTCATTCAGTAATATACTGGTCAATTGAAATTGGCCATAGTGGGAATTTGTACATCATATAAACACACTGCTGAGGAGTTTATTCCAATCCATGGTCACCCCACAGGATAGAGTAGAACTGCCCCAAAGAGTTTCCAAAGCTGTAAATCATTTATGAATATAGACCACCACAACTACAACTATCTCTCACAGAATGGCTAGTGGGTTCCAACAACAGATCTTTCAGTTAGTGCCCTAGCACTTTAATGACTCTACATAGAATTTGGAAAATGCTGCATTCCAGATATATATGTATATCTGGTGTGGTGTTGTCCTGGCGTGGCACTGTAGGATAAGCACTTAACCGTGAGGTCAGTTTGAATCATATATATGTTGAATCATATATGTGTGTATGTGTGTGTGTGTGTGTGTATACGTTTCTATGGAGCTCTGGTAGTTTAGTGGCTATGAATAGGGCTGCGAATGTTAAGGTCAACAGTTCGAAACTACCAGCTGTTCTGCATGAGAAAAATGAGACTTTCTGCTCCTGTAAAGATTTACAGCCTAGGAAACTCTGTACACGGTCGCTATGGGTCGGGATCAACTCAACAGCACTTAGCAACAACAACAACATATGTTCCTGAGGAGCAGCTGGTGGGTTTGAACTGCTGATCTTGTGGTTTGCAGTCGAATGCTGATCCACAGCACTACATTTGATATGTAGGGCGTCCTGATGGGGTAATGTAGGATAAGTATTGGACCTCAAGGACAGTTTGCATTGCAAGGTTGTTGTT
>NW_006408754.1:1132067-1157621 GCF_000296735.1 Chrysochloris asiatica
ATTCGTAACCACTACTCTACCAGAGCTCCTTACCTTAGACATCATAAAATATTTTAAGCTTATTTTTCAAAGATAATTTACATTGTATTTGTCCTTTCCTCTAAGGCAGAGGAAATAGAGAATTTTCTTCTCCAAGTTGTGTTCTCATCTCTTCTAGGTTAATATAGCCCAAGAAGAAATGGTGAGTGTGGGAGTGAAAATTCTAGACTTACTACTAATATTCCTACTCCAGATGCCTATCTTTGCTGTCCTTGTTCATGTCACATTTTGATAATCTAACCCTTTTATTAGTGTTAGAGTACTGGTGTAGAATTGCAGGATAAGCACTGAACTGCTAACCACAAGGTCATTGGTTCAAACGCAACAGTTGCTCCTTGGAAACACACTATAGGGTTGCTAAGAGTCAGAACAATTTGACAAAAACAGCAACATGCTAATCTTTGGGGTGGTAAACATGTGGTTGGAAGAAAGGGAGAAAATAGTGTTCAAATTCACACTCTTTCCCAGAAGATTCCCAAGTTTATTACTTTGACTATCAATTTGACAAGGGATATTGAAATTATATTCACTGTTCCTAATAGCATGAGAACGTATTTGCCTATTTGATAAAACTCAATTCTAACTGAGCACCATTTCATGGTGATAAAATTTGTTACATAACATTTTTAGTGTTTCCTGTGCAAACACTAACTATCTTGTTCTTTAACCATCTTGTTCATTTTCTAATGCCTATATAAAAGTTTGTGTTATGTCTCTCATGGTTCACTAGCTATTTCCAAAGAACCACGGCATGAAATTTCAAATTGCTTTAATGAGGATGTTATATTTATCAACTTTATTAAAGAATCCCTTCTCCTTTAATTTCATAAGTGACTGCACTATGTTTCATTGGCACAAAATCATTAGATGGAAAGTATTGTCTATTTGTCATAACAGTTTTTAATAGGCCTAATGATGATTTGAATTTCAAAAACATTGAAAGTTATTTTTTTTTTACCATTGACAGTAGTTATGTTTCTCCATCCAATTACTTTCTTGTGCTCTATTGACTATGGTTGATATAGTTAATATCAACTTTCAACTGTGTGGATCATGACAAGCTACAGGCAAAACTGAGGAGAATGAGTATTCTGGAACACTTAGTGTTCATGAGGAACCTGTACATACAAGACACAGTTTTTCGAACAGAATAAGGGAACACTAAATGGTTTAAAATCAAGAACGCTATGCTCCAGGATTATATTCTTTCACCATATTTATTCAATTTTGTATGCTGAGCGAATAATTCAAGAAGACAAACGTGGAATCAGGATTGGAAGAAGAGTCATTAAGAAACTGTGATATGCAGATAATACAATCTTGCTTGCTGAAAGTCAAAAGGACTTGAAATACTGATGAATATCAAAGACTAAAGTTTTCAGTATGGATTACATTTCAATGAAATGGAAATAATCACAACTGCATCAATAAATACTATCACGATAAATGGAGAAAAGATACAAGTTTTCAAAGACTTCAGTTTGCTTGGATCCACAATCAATACTAATGGAAGTTGTTGAGTCATAGCAACCCTGTATAGGGTTTTCAAGGAGTGATCAGTGGGTTTGAACTGCCAACCTTTGGTTCTCAGTCCAGTGTTGATCCTACAGTGCCACACCAGAAGTCCACTCATGGAAGTATCAGTCTAGAATGCTTAATGTAATAACACATTACATTAAGCAGTATGGAGTCCTGGTGTGGTATTGAAGGATAAGCACTGTATTACTAACTGCAAGTTTGGAGGTTCAAACCTACTATCTTCTTGGAAACTTTATAGGGTTGTTGTGAGTCAGAAATGACTCAAAGGTACTTAACAACAACAATTTCATAAGACAAATCTGCTGCAAAAAACCTTTCTCAATCCATGGAGTTTTCTCATATACATGTGAAAGTTGAATGATGAATAAGGAAGATCATAGAAGAATTAATGAATTTGAATTATGATGTTAGTGAAGAATACTAAACGTGCAATGGACTGCCAGAAGAACAAACAAATCTGTCTTGGAAAAGCACAGTCAGAATGCTACTTAGAAGCTAGGGTGGCAGCACTTCTCTCTGTACTTTGGACATGTGAGGCAGGACCAGTTTCTGGAGAAGGATATCATACATGGAAAAGTGGAAGGTCCAGGAAGAAACCCCCAAAAGGTGGATTAACACAGTGGCAGCAACAATGGGCTCAAACATAACAACAATTGGGAGGAAATCTCAGGACCCGGCTGCGTTTGCATTCTGCTTTGCATAAGGTTGCTTTGAGTCGGAACCAACTTGTGGGTACCTAACAAAAACAACTTTCAGTAATCTAGATATTAAATGTATTCATTAATTTGAGTACTGGTGGTGGTGCTCTGGGTTAATGTGCTGGACTACAAGGTCAGTTTGAATCTCAAGATAGGCAATTCAAACTCACCAGTCGCTCCTAGGAAACCCTATACAGGGGCACTGTGGGTCGGAACCGACTCTATGGCACTTAACAACAACAACAACAGCTGAAGATTGCAACAACATTGCAGTTTCTCTGTTAGTGTTGAAATTCAACACTGTTACAGAAATGTCATTGAACTCTCGGTAGAAGATTTGAGTTTCACGTCTTCTGCAACTTATTATTTGACTAAGGAAGATATCCTCATAATTGTACTCATTTATATAAAGAAGCACTTAAAGTTGGTAGTTTTGAAATTCCCTGTCGTTCTTAAGAAGTCCTGGTGTGGTGCTGCGGGTTAATGCATTGGGATGCAAAGTCGTTTGAACTGCAAGGTTGGCGGTTCAAGCTCACCAGCCGCTCCTAGGTAACCCTATACAGGGTCACTATGGATCAAAACCGACTGGACGGCACTTAGCAACAACAATATTTCTTAAAATGGTTGGAATATTTTTTTCCTTGAGAAACTTGCATATGGCTTATGTAAGATTTTATATATATATATACCATCAAATCATCATATTCTGCTTCTTTTTTAATGTCTTCATTACTCATCGTAAATGCAGATAAATCTGTTAATGCACCTCTGCTTATGTATTAGTTAAGACTCAACACAAACTGGCTTAAGATGAATAAAGGTGGAGGAGGGCATACTGACTCATAAATGCTAAGGACAGTGATGGATCTAGAGTCTGAAATGATGCTTTCTGGTCTGTCAGCTCTTGTCCTGGTTTCATTCTAGATATTTATCTTATATTTTCCTACTTCAGAAAACTTCTGCCATGACACTGGTGGATGATGTATGAATTCATTATATCAGTGCATATTAGAACCCAAAGGAAAAGTTGTTGCTGATGTTAAGTGCCCATCTCTTTGGGGATCTTCTTTTTCACTGACCTTCCACTTTCCCAAGCATGATGTCCTTCTCCAGGGACTGGTCCCTCTTGATAATATGCCTGAAGTATGAGAGACAAAGTCTTGCCATCCTTGCCTCGAACGAACATTGTGGCTATACCTCTTCCAATAACACTTGTTTGTTGTTCCGGAAATCCATAATACTTCACAACATCATAACTGAAATGCATCAATTCTATGGTCTTTCTTTTTCATTGTCAAACTTTCACATGCATATGAGGCAATTGAAAGTACTTGAACACTTTAAAGAGGTCATCTGCAGCAGAAATGCCTAGTGCAATGCATCAATTAGTTTCTTGACTGTTGCTTTAATGAGGAGAAGAGAACTTTCTATCTCCTGATTGTTTTAATATGAAACCTCAGGACAAGACTAACTAAAATTAGCTCAGTCTTTAGTCATAGTGTTCAGAGAGATAGAGTACTTTTGTGAAGCCTAGATCAAATTACCTCCTCTGTGGTTTGGAAAACAATGAGCAAGGGCCGAGTTCCCAGAGAAGCAGGCCTTGCAGTGAAAATGGATGAATTCTTTAGAACAAGGGGTGTTGCCGTTGATAGAGAAGAAGGAGGAATACTATACCAAGAAAAAAAGCACACAAGTACCAGTCTTTATCATAAGAGGATCTAAGGTTTATCCTCACAACAAAATATAATGTTTTTATTTTTAGCTTTGGGATGGATCTTTATTCTTATTGATATATATCAGGATGTTAGAAGTCTAGCTGAATTGTCATATCACCTAGAGAATAAGCAGTATAATTTAACTTTTTTCGAACTTATTCAATTAGTTACTTAATAAATACATTTGGTAATTAAAAACAAGTTTTAGTTTGTGTAAGACAGCTTTAATTTACATTTAATACCTTCATATTATCCACTTCTGTTAAGTAATTTTTAGCTCAAGTTATTGTTGAGAGGTGTACAGTTCATAGATACTTAATCCGTGTCAGCTTTAGTAGAGATTTTTTTGTTCATTAGGTAGTAGTTGATCTCTTCTGACAGCTTCAATCCTATAATGCTCTTCCCCAAAGGCTGTGCTTAAAGTCTAGATATCTCTATACATCATAGAGATCCATGTTCATGACTTCACTCTTTATTAGACTCGTACTGAATTTCCAAGGATCCTGACTTTTTATTATTATAGAAGCCTTCTGTGGGAGTTATTAAAGATTTTTGCAGTTCTTGGCCTGGTTTTTTATACCTGTGAGGTCACAGAATGTTTTTGCTAATGTTCCTTTTCTTTCCATTGATCCTCAGGAGTGGGAAATCACATACATATATTTATATGCTCCCACTTTGCCTATAATAAAGAGCCCTGGTGGCAGAGTGGTTAAAGTGCTCAGTGGCTAACCAAAATTTCAGCTCCATGGGACAAAAATGGGGCAGTCTGCTTCAGTAAAGATTTGTGACCTTTGAAACCTATACTTAGTCCAATATGTATGCCTTGAGTTAGAATAACAACAATGGTTTCCTTTGGGTTGCCTATAATTTTAAATATATTAAGTGAATCAAGTTTTCTATTAAGAAACAAGCTTAATGGTGAGGAAAAATTGTCATTGTCTTTTCAACAATTACCTTTCATTTAATTGGATCAACTTTGTTACATATAGTTTATAATGGTAATAGACAAAATGTATCTTCCGTATTTCATATCTGTGCTGTTCTAGATCTCTATCACATATATGATTCAGTTATCAATAATTGAAAGACATTTTTCAGGTCAATGAAAATTTTCCCAAGATAATTTTTTTATGGAAGTGCTTAATAGCATTGGGGAAATCCACAATTTAATTGTATCCATTAATCTTTTCTCTGTCTTTTTATTTATTTATTTATTTATTTGGTTTATGCTTTATCCATTATTTCGTTTAAACATATCTAGTACTCATCAACATGAACTTTTAAAAATTATTCTGTTTTCCACAAGTTTTAATTATATAGTTTTGGAAGATAAGCATTCTTTTCGATACAATGGACATAACCCACAGAATTGTTGTGAAAATTATTTACAGTAAAAGTCTGTAAGAAAGCACACTGCACAATGGCACATTATTGTCCAGTATTTGGTCACTATATCTTCCCTGAACCTACAAATTTTCTAGTTTTGCTACATCATTTCTGTGGATGCTTATCACAATGTTTCTAGAAACAGCATACATTATCTTTAAAATTTGTCTTCACTTCTTGTATTTCCATTCTCTCTTCAACACATTCCAATTAAACTTTTGTCCTCACCACTTCACATGTCTAATTATCTCCACCTTGGACAAATTCAGTGGTCAACTTGTTTGACTTTTAACTTGACCTTCTAGTATAATTTCATCATTTTGAATACCTCATTCTTCTTGAAACATATCCCTCTACTGTTTAAGAAAAAGTTTGGCAAACTTTCTCAGTTAAAAGTCAGATAAGTAAATATTTTAGAATTTTAGATCCTCATTGTTTCTATTTTTACTTATTACTTATTTGTATAAACTTATTTGTAATGAAATTACTACTTATTTGTATAAATGCCATAGTTTCTATGGAGTCCTGGCGTGGTGCTCTGGGTTTATGTGCTGAACTGCAATGTCAGTTTGAACCTCAAGGTCGGCAGTTCAAGCTCATCAGCTGCTCCTCAAAATACCTATACAGGGTAGCTATGGGTGGGAACCAACTTGACGGTACTTAACAACAATGTCAACAACAACATAGTTTCTATCGAAACTATTAGACTCTCTTGTAGCACACAATCAGTCATTTATATGTAAATTAATTATCTATGTTTCAGCAAAGAATTCTTCATGGACATTGAATTTCATGTGAATTCCATGTGCAGAAAACATTATTCAACTTTTGATGATTTTCAACCACTTGAAAATGTAAAAATCATTCTTTGCTTGAGGGCCATATGAAATAAGCAGCAGATAGGTTTTACCTTATAGACTATAGTTTGCGGACCTCAGATTCAGGGCAATACAGCTTTTCACTTTCCCCCATTGTACTTGTTGCTCTTTCTTGGTCTCATTTGCTGTTATTTGACCTTTGCATGTTGAGATGCCTCCAGACTTAATTCTTGTCCCTTGCACATAGGCATACTCCCCTCCTTGGTTATATCATCCAATACAATGACTTTCTTTTTTTTTTTTTCCAAATCTTTGCATTTATTATAAACAATGATAATACCGTAAAACATTTCTCAGAAACACAGCTGCAGAGAGAAAGCTAAGATGTTTCTAGTGAAACAGGACAAGAACAGTGAGTGAGTATTGGTGTCTGGGCCTAACAGCTAGCCACAGCCCCACCCACCTTTGGTCCAGCTGCCAGGATGAACTGTGGATTGAAGTGCAAGAAGCTGAGTATTTTGTGGTGCTGAGATCAGATTGCCCCTCAATATCAGCGATATCTCCCTGCCAAAATCCAGGAGTTTCAGCCTCAGCAACTGTAATATGTTTTGAAACAGAACATGGGGTAAAATATTTGACTGAAAATAAAAATACTTCAGGGAGGAGACCTGAGTCTGCTGGTGGACAGACATCACTGTCCACTTATGGCAAGGGTAGGGTAAGCTAGGACAAGAAAGCTTCCCCACGGGCAGCCAGAACTGGGTGTGGACATAGCCCTCCATGTGGCCCTAGGGAAAGTGCAGGGACAGTCCTGGCAGACAGCTGTCAAGAACTGAGAGTGGTCTGGAATGCACCTGAGGGTTTTGAGATCACTGACCCGCACTGGACTCTGCACAAGCTTCAGGGACCTGTGGGACCTCTGGGATCAAAACCCAGTTCAGCCAGATCCCAATTCCACCTGCCTGATTTCAGCATGTGTCTGACTCTGAAAAGGGCACCCCACACCCAAGGAAGCCATGGCTTTCAGAAGTGACTGGTCACTGCCAAAACCAGGACACAACTGAACACACTGGCAACGTCCATGGTTCTGGATACGTCCTTACCCACAGAGTGATGCTACCCTAGTACAACAAACCCATCCAGCCTCCCCAAAGTGTTCTAGAAAGAAGTCTTCCCACTCCCACTTTGAAGTCTGCATGAGATTTCAGAAAGCACAGTTTAAATTCAAGACAGGACGGGGCAGAAAGTTAGGTCCCAGCCCACTCTGGCAAGGGGTAGTCCCCACCTCGTCGGCATCAGATAAAGCTCCACCAGATAGAGGGAGTACACACACACAAAAACACACCATGAGACAGCAAAGAACCGTGCCAGCAGAACCATTCATACACATACAACATAGTCACAGCGGCAGCCAGAGACAGGAGCATGCTAAGGGACCTGCTTTTGGGGGATCCATGTAGGCTGGGTTGTAAGGAGGCTGGCTGGCAGGGTAGGGCATAGCTGCATCTCCAGCCAATGTCTCATGGTAGGCAGGTGGGCCCATGGGCTGGGCTGGGTAGGGTGGTAGATACTGCATCTGGTAGGGTGCTACCAGCATCTCTGGCTGGGAGGGCACAGAATGGTACTCCTGGTATGTCGGTCCAGGATAGCTGGGTGGCACGCTCGGAGGCTGAGGATAAGGGATATGCACCACAGTAGTGGCTGTGGTGGTGGTCACAACCGGACAGGGTCAGCGGCACATCTTGTACAAACAGCAGCAGGAACAAGTGAAGCAGACGATGATGGTGACAATGGAGAGTACAAAGATAGTCAGGCCAATGGCTACAGTCGCCCCAAACCCCATGTTAGTCTCCGCCTTCACCTTGTATTCTCTCCATCTTCAGCCTCAATCTCCTCCCCTTTCAGGAAAATCTACAATGACTTTCTTAAAACATCTGAAATGTCCATGTATACCTTCACCTTGTATCTTTCCCTTTAATTCTAGACTCATATATCCATTTGTTTGATGCATTTGAGTTATGATGATGAATTAGAATATTAAAACTACCATGGACCACCAAAAGAACAATCAAATCTGTGTGGGAAGTAGTACAGCCAGGAAGTTCCTTAAGAAACAGAATGGTCAGGTTTTTGTCTCTCATACTTCAGACATATTATCAGGAGGGACAAGCTCCTGGAGAAAGACATCATGCTTAGGAAAGTGGCAGGTCAGGAAAAAAACAAAAACAAAAAAACGGAAGACATCCCAATGAGATGCAATGGTACAACAATGTACAAATTCCTCTTCTCCTTAAAGGATACAAATAATTGGATGTAGGGGCCACTCTAACCCAGCATAACCCCATCTTAAATTGATTATATCTGAAAAAACCCTATTTTAAAATAAGGTCACATTCATAGGTTAGAACTGTGCCATATCTTCTTCAGGGACACAATCCAATCCACAACAGAGAGTAGAGAGACCTGTGCTTCACTGGTGTGAAAATGGTAGACTATCTGACTCCAAGAAGGTATAAAACAAATGAAGGGATCTAATGTAGGGGTACCACTCCACACCTCAGATCTTGGACTGCATTGAGAAATGGGAGTGTAATTAGACTGGTTAGGGAAGCTCATCCTGATTATTTACCTTAAATTTTATTAAGTTTTTACAATCTCACTTATACGTTTTCCCCCCTTCATGTTGAACAGTCATGGTTCTCTCATTGTTCCCACTAGGAACTAAATTTAACATTCAAAGACCTCCATGGTCTTGACCATCTTTACTCTGTCCTTCTACAGTCAGACCATATCACCTGTTGTTTAACACACACGTTCTGTGTTCCCTTAATGTGTTAACCTCTTTTCTGTTAACTGGACATTCAATTTCTTTCTACCAACAAACATTTTCAAGGTATCCAAATTCCATAAAATTTTCCAGTGTTCTCTGTCATTGCTTGAATTGTGTCCCCCCAAAATATGTGTCAATTTCACAGTGGTTTGGAAACACAACAATGCAATGTGACAATTATGTGATGATTCCACATTATGTGATCTGATGTGATAAAACAATAAGAGGTTTAAGGGTTGGCTGCAATACATTTAACCCCATTACAACCTCAGTCAGATGTTTCCCAGGCTTGTGGTTTGCAGTATCTTTTTCTTACAAAGATAAAAGGAGACAGAAGTGAGTAGAGAATATGGAACCTAATATCACCAAGAAAGAAGAGCCAGGAGTGGAATGCATTTTTTGGACCTGGAGTTCCAACACTGTGAAGCTCCTGTTGTTAAGTGCAGCAGAATCAGTTTGACTCATGTTGTTATTGTTAAGTGCTGTCAAGTCAGTTCCAACTCATAGCAACCCTGTATAGGACTTCTAAGAAGAGGTTGGTGGGTTTGAACTGCTGGCTTTGTGTTTAACATTCCACTGTTTGTCCTACAGTGTCACACCAGGACTCCCTGTATAGGGTTTCCAAAGAGCTGGTGGGTTTGATCTGCCAACCTGTGGTTAGAAGTCCAGTTCTTTTCCTATAGCACAACACCAAGACTCTGCAAGCTTCCAAGATCTAGGAAAAGACTGATGCTAAGACACATGAAGATCTCCTACAGATGCTGAAAGGAGATAAAGAGCTTTCTCTAGAGCTGGTGCTTTGAATTCATACTTCTAGTCTCCTAAGGTGTGAGAGAATAAAGATGTTAAAATCATCAACTTATGGTATTCCTATTATAGCAGTACTAGCTAAGATATTCCTTACTAATATTCTTCATCAGAAGGGAGAACTCTTACGGACACACGTCTCTACTCTTTGTAAATGCAATTCAGAACTATGTTGTATTTTCAGTTTTGTATAGGCCTGGTGGTGTGGTGGGTTAAGCATTGGGTATTAATCACAAGGTAGGTGGTTCAATCACATCAGCTGAGGGAGAAAGTTGAGACTGTCTGCTCCAATAAATATTTAATCTCTAAACCAAAGAGCAGTTCTACACTGTCCTCTAGGATCTCTGTAAGTCTAAAATGACTCAATGACAGTGGATTTGGATTTTGGTTTTATACATAGATTATCTTTCCTTTTTAACTATGAATTCCTTGAGGACATTTCCTGTGTATTGCAATTATAATCATAAAAGCAGCACAGTCTCACACAAAGTATCTTCCCAATAAATGAGCAAAAATAAATAATAGTATATTGTTGTAAATCTAAATTTATTAGTATTAGAACAGATGCTAACTTTTATAATTTATGTTTTTATAATTATGGCTATTTGGTAGCATAGTGGTTTACAAGTTGGGATGCTAAAAACAAGGACAGCAGTTCGAATCTACCAGCCACTCTGAAGAAAAAGATGAGGCTTTCTTCTCCTGTAAAGATTTATAGTCTTGGCAACACTATGTTGTTGTTGTTTCTGTTAAGTGCTGTTGAGTCAATTCTGACCCATGGCGACCCTGTATAGAGTTTATAGAGTTTTCAAGGAGTGGCTGGTGAACTTAAACTGCAAACAACTTTGCAGTCTAGCACTTTAACCTGCAGCTCACACCAGGACTCCATTGGAAACACCAAACACTCACTGTGAGTTACAACCAATTCCACGGCATGTAACCACCATAACCACCAAACTTTTATTATTTCATATGTTCTGATGGACCATTTTCATTTTAATGTCTCTTACCCAGTATTTTTTAGTAGTTCATGATGTGACTGATCAAATAAATAATTGCAGTAAACAGTAAACAGAGACAGGAAGGATGACACTTAGAACGAGGTTAGTCCATTGGGTTCATTGACTCTAAGGAAGGTTAATCAAGTGGACATAGCATGGTTAGAAACATGATAGTAGAATTTCAATATGAAGTGCAGTTGAAATTAAAGAGGTAGATTGAGTACAGAAATGGATAGTCAAAGTGTTGGCATGATTTAGAGATCCAGACAGGCAGTTCAAAGAAAGGACACATAGCAGTTTATGTGGCGCTGTGGGTTAATGCACCAGATTGCAAAGCCGTTTGAACTTCAAGGTTGGCAGTTCAAGCTCACCAGCATGTCCTTGGAGACCCTATACAGGGTCGCTATGGGTCAGAACCGACTCGATGGCACTTAACAACAACAACAACTTTGAGCCACAGTGAGCAGGTGCACAACTATTCCCTTTGGAATGGGGTGCAGGTACATCAGGACAAGTCAGGGCTAGTAGGATGCTGAGTACTAGGGGGAAATTGCACAACTATGCAGAACAATTTCCTGCACATGTTTTCCTCTAACTCCAAGTAACAGTCAATGCTGCTTAGTAACTGTTTTATTATTTTTTTCCCAGCCTATTCTTTTTTTTTTTTTTTCCTCTTGTACACAGTGGCTCATCTACAACTTCATAACTTTCTCTAAGAAATCTATATTAAATTTGCCACACTCTTAATTTTCAAAAGATCAGCTTGTATCAGACTTGTTGTTAGGTGCTATCAAGTCGGTTCCAACTCATAGCAACACTATGCACAACAGAATGAAATACTACTCAGTCCTATGCCATCCTCACAATTGTTAAGTTTGAGGCCATTGCTGCTGTTACTGTGTTAATCTATCTCATTGGAGATCTTGCTTTTTTTTTGTTGACCACCACTTCACCAAACATGATGTCCTTTTCCAGGGAATAATCCTTCCTGATAATATGTCCAAAATATGAGAGATTAATTATCTCCATTGTCACCTCTAAGAATCATTATGGCTGCATTTGTTACAAGATAAAATGTGTTTCTTCTCTGGCAGTCCATAGTACTTTTACTATGCTTTTCCAACACTGCAATTCAAATGCATGGATTCTCTTTGGTCTTTCTTGTTCATTGTCCAACTTTCACATGTATAGGTGGAAACTGAAAATACCATGGGTTGGGTCAGGCACATTTTAGTCTTCAAACTGATATCTTTACTTCTGAACATTTTAAAGAGGACCTTTGTAGCAGATTTGCCTAATTCAATCCATTGTTTGATTTCTTGACTGCTATTTCCATGAATGTTGATTGGGAAGCCAACCAGAATGAAGTCTTTGACAGCATCTATCTTTTCTCCATTTATGATAATGTTATTCACTGGTTGATGGTGAAAAGTTTCATTTTCTTTGCATTTAGGTGCAATCCATACTGAAGACTATAGTATTTGATCTTCATCAGTAAGTATATCAGATTTTTTGTTGTTGTTATTAAATGCCATTAAATCGGTTCCGACTCATATCAACCCTGTATAGGGTTTCCAAGGAGTGGCTGGTGAGTTTGAACAACTGACTTTGCAGTTCAAATGACCTTGCTGACTAGTGCTTATCCTATAACACTACACAGGAATCTAAGAATATCAGATAGAAAACTGAAAATTCCTGGGGTTTTTTTTTTTTAAGGTTATGGTTAGAGCTAGGGTTGGTGTTGGGGTAAGAGTTGAGCTTGGGGTAGTAATAAACTTTGGTCTAATTTTTAGAGATATAGTTAGGCTTATTTTTATTTAGTTAATTTTTTTCTTGAAATCTACTAAATTTTCTCTTCATTTAGAAGTTTTTAACTACACTAGTCCTTCTTTTGATTTTATTTTAGTTGTTGTTATTATTGCAACTATATCTCTGGGTCTTTATTTTCCATCTTCTAGATCATACGACACATCTGTCAATTTGTCATACTGTGTTGGCTTGTGAGTTCCTGTGATTCTGGAAGCTATACCACCAGTATTTTAAATACCAGCAGGGTCACCAATGGTGGACAGGTTTTAGATGAGCTTCCAAACAAAGACAGACTAAAAAGAAGGAGTGGCAAACTACTTCCGAATATCTAGTCACTGAAAACCTTATGAATAGCATAAACAAATAGCTCCATTTATACAAGAAGGGGGAAAAGTTGAGAGGGGAGTAGAGATATGACAATCGCTATTTCCATTTTCATGCTAAGTCAACCAGCTTCTGTGTAGCATAACAAATCCTTTTTGCATGGTATACCTCTTCCATGGAAGAAGCATACTGTCTTAGAGTTTCTTGTGCTTTTTACAACCTAGTTCTCTCTGCTGCTATTTCAGCTAGGTTCAAGTAAAGGAAAAGAAACAGAATCAAATAATAATATAATGCTACAAGCCTTTCATAAATTCATTCTCCCACTCCCTGTGTATTATTTTCCTAGACAGCTCAACCGAAAGTGCATTCCCTAAGAAAGCATTTACAATCTGTACTACTTTGTTGTTGTTAGGGGCCATCGAGTCAGTACTGACTCATAGCAACCCTATGCCAAACAGAAACTGTACTACTTAGATATTTATTGTATCTCTAACACATATTATGATTCCTGACACATGAGAAAAATTTGATCTAACTTTGCTAATTGAATGAATGAGGAAGTGAATGAATAAATGAATGAATTTGAATTATTTATTTCTTTTTAATAGTGAACAAGGAGCCCTGAAAGTGTAGTGGGTTATGAATTGGGCTGCTAACCACAATATCAGCAGTTTGAATCTACCTGCCACTCCATGGAAGAGAGATGAAGCTTTCTGCTCCCATCAAAATTTATAGTCTTGGCTCCTGTGAACCTGGGTGGAGACCTGGTCGACCAATAGTGTGGCAAGACCTGGGGACTCATGGGCTCAGAGTCAGTGACACACCCACAGAGGACTAGAGTGGAGAGTGAAACGTCCAGCTGATAGAAGAGAGCGGATAGATGCAAGAACACCCATACTTGCAGATAATACCCACTTGACCTGGCTTCAATGACTGGATGATCAGAGCTCAACCCGAAGAAGAAATGTAAAAGATCAAATTAATCAAGAGAACCCAAAACTTATTGTATTCCTGTGATTATAGATAGAAGATGACTCCAGACTATATATATATATATATACCCTCTCCTTATTTATCAACTGTCTCATTATCAGACATATCACTTTTTGACAATAGTAAAAAGTTTGCTGTCTGACTCTTTTTCAGAATAACAACATATGTGTATCTAGCAGAAACAAACACTGAGGTGTGACACAAGAACAATGCTGACTGGGATGGTTATGTGTATGTGTTAACTAGTCTGCCCATGGTTCTCAGTGGTTTGGCAGTTATGTAATGATGTCAATTGTGCCATTCTCCATTTTCATATCATGCCAATTTTCCATAATAAACTGGTCTTTGAAACCTAAACATGTAGACAAGTGAGAAGAAAGTGTATCAGATTGCATTATTCAGATGTACAAAATGCAAACATACAAAGGGAAGCCACAAAAGGAATAGGGTAATCTGGTAGATGCTATGCTTCATTCCCCACCACAAACTATACCCTAAATTCTCGTCATTCCCTAACCTGAACCAAGCAATTTACACTTTCCCAAGACCCAAACTATGAATTTGCTCCCAAAAGAAATGATAAGACTCACACTGTAAGGAAATGGTCAGAGTTTAAGAGGCAAGAATATTCCCCAAAATGGCTGCTATAAACAACATTTAAATCAGTTGTTGTTGTTATGTGCCGTGGAGTCGGTTCCGACTCATAGTGACCCTGTACAGGGTTTCCGAGGCTGTAAATCTTTACAGGAGCAGAACGCCTCATCTTTCTCCCACGGAACAGCTGGTAGTTTCGAACTGCTGACCTTGCAGTTCACAGTCTGATTCATAGCCACTGTAGCATATTTTTAAAGTTCTGTTATTATTAGTGATAAAGCCTGGTGGTGTTGTGATTCTATGCCATTGAGCTTGTCCCAATTCATAGGGTTTTGGTTTTATAGTGTCATTATTCCCAGGGCTTTCTTGTGTTTTCCTAGAAGTTGAACATAGAACTAGCAGAGTAAAAATAAAGGTACTAAAGAAAAAGAGAGAGAATGAGTATTATCTATGAACATCATCCTTGGCTAAAGGTTGGTCATCAGGTTTCCAAACCCACCTTACCCTGCAAGTATCAAATACTGTTGGATAATGTGTTGAAAGCAGGTTTGTTTTCCTTTGATGTATGCATAGTGAATTTATTTTATTAGATTTTTCCCTTTCTTCTTTAAACAGTTGTCGTATAACTACCCACACACATGCCTTTTTTAAAGATATGCTGCATTATCTTTCAAAGATACTTTGTACTCTAATTATTTGAAAAACTGGAGTATGAGTTATATTTCAGATTTTTATTAATACTGTTTTAATGCTGTAAAACATCTGATAAAAATCAGAAAGAATTATTCAGGCTTTAACAAAAGCAAAGTCCAATGTTTTAGGGTGTTGGTGATGGTGGTAGGTGTGAATAAGTTGATTCTGACTCAGAGCAACCCTATGTAAAACAGAACAAAGCACTGCTCTGTCCTATAAAAGCATGCTCTGTCTGAACCTATTGTTGTAACACTATGTCAACCTATCTTACTGAGGGTCTTCCTCCTCCTACTTTAGCAAGTAACTGATTTTGAGACTAGAACTCAAGAATAAACCAGAACACATTTCCAAGAATGGGATGTTATAGAAAAAATAACATATTTTAGGAAAAATCAAGACATTGGCCACTATATTTAACTCCAGAGTTGTAAACTAGGTATTGGAAAGTGTGTAGTTGTTGTTTATCACGACACCAGAAAGTTAAGTACAGAAAATAAAATTGAGAAATTCTAAGTTGTAGAAAAAAGTGGACCCTTGATATGGGAATGGGTGATTTGATTAAATTAGGACATGACTCAAGACAGAAAATATCCATGTTTTCTTGCTATATTGAAAGTGTAAGTTTTCAAAGTTGAAAAAATAAATTGAGATTACATTTTTATAATATTAGTGATAAAATTAATATTTGCAACAGAGACAATGACTATTTATTGCTGCTTTTAACATTGTCATTTCTTATTATGGATTTGTAGTGCTACAAAATAGTTCTGTGCTTTTTATAAGTAGATATATATCACATAAGTAGCTCTTATGACACCTACGGTTAAGTGTTGGGTTGCTAACCAAAAGGTTGGCTGTTTGAACCCAAGAGCTGCTCTGCAGAGGAAAGTTGAGGCGGTGTGCTGCGGTAAAGATTTACACCCTTATGGAGCATATGTACTTTATCTGATAAGGTCACTATGACTTTTTATTGACTCAAGGACAGTGAGTGGGGTGGGTTGTAAATCACAGTACATAGTTCAACCCATAGATATTAACCTTCAAATTCTACAACCACAGAGAATTTTACACTTGAACATTTTGTTTTGAACAGTCTTATGTATACATCTACTGTTGTTGTTATGTGCCATGGAGTCAGTTCTAACTCATAGGGACCCTGCACAGGGTTTCCGAGGTTGTTAATCTTTACAGGAGCAGAAAGCCTCATCTTTCTCCCGCAGAGCAGCTGGTAGTTTCGAACTGCTGACCTTGCGGTTCGCAGCCCGATTCGTAGCCACTGTGCTACCAGAGCTCCTTAGTGCTTATTTTACAAGTACAAGACAAGTTATATCAAATACATTGTTAGTTATATCAAATATACATAGTTATATCAAATACATGTGTACATCTATTAAGAATGCATTATTTTAACAATGTATCTGATATATTATTATGATATATGTACACATCTATTAAGAATGTATTATTTTAAGAATATATCTGATATAACTTGTCTTGTACTTGTAAAATAAGCACTAAGGAAGTCTTGACCTCAAGTAGGGAAAAAACCAAAACATTTTATTCATCATCTCTTTGCCTATATATTATCTTTCTTCTTGTCATTTACTTAGTCAAATAAACTGTCAAATGTTTTCTTTGCTACTGTTTTCTTTCCTTGCCTATCCTTCTTACTTCTATTTATTTTCTTTGCTCATCCTTTAACTATCCTATAGCATCATGGATGGATTAGACTAGGATATCAGAGCTCTTTCTAAGTCAGATTTTGCTTACACCTAATCATGTGGCATATTGACTCCCTGTGTGTCTCTTCTACCTGAAAAACATAGATGTTAAATTATATCAAAATTGAATATAAAATTTTGCTTTTATATTCATTCTTCCTAGAGAAAAAGTTACCAGTTTTTAGTTGTCAGACAATTTTGTTTAAATTCTAGTTGATTTAGTACTTAAGAATTTTTGTTGCTGTTGGGTACCATTAAATTGGTTCCAACTCATAGTGATGCTATATAGTGGCTGGTGGGTTCGAGTCACCTACCTTGTGGTTAGCTGTAGAGTATTTATCCTCTAGTGCCACACCAGGACTCGAGTAGTTGATCAAAATTATTTTCTTTTTCTCATTTTCTAAAACAACATAAGCAATTTGTTGTTGTAAAAGGCCCCAAAAGTGTTCTTACATTTCTGGAAAACAAGTTTTATAAGTGATGTGTTTGTGTGTGTGCACATGTATACATGCATGTATGTGTGAGAGTATGTGTGTGCTTTCTTAAACCGTACTTTAAATTATTTCAAAGCAATAAAATGGAAAAATTAATTAAATATGAACAAGAAAACATATTAAACACTATACTTCAATAAATATTATCTAGGTAATGCTAGCAGTGCTGTTGAAGGCATTTCATATAATGTATGAAAATATATTTTAAACATAAAAGAACTAAACTGCCTTTAGATGATACAATATTTTGTATTCACTTATTTATGGCTTCAATTATGTTATTATTAATTCTTCTTTGTGAAAATATGATGAGTGTACATAGGTATGTATGCCAAATATTGCAGAATACAAAATTCATGTCGTAAACGCTAGTTACTAGTTTGAGTTTTCTAGCTCAAAAATAAACAAAAAATAATAGTTATATATTTTATGATGGATTGTGTCTTCTTCCCATGGCCTCACAGTTGTATGAAAATTATCTAAACCAACCGCCATGGAGCTTTACATGGCTAAACAGTCCTACCCTAAGGAGTTACCATCAGGAAAATACTGTCTGATGTTTCACAGTTAATTCTCTTCTATGACATGATGCTGCATAGATGAGAATTCTATTTTCAACCCTGAGTCTAAGCAGGAAGTGGCTGATCTTTCCAAGAGAGGTTTAAATGCACTATGGTCACACTTCACTGAATACCAATCCCTGCAGAGAGATCACATATACAGTCTGCTCATGTTAGATAAACACAGACACTATATTAATCCACAGCAATAACCAGTATTTTGCAGAGCATATTTCAGAGGAATAAAGATCCAGTAAGCACTACCTGGCAAATCCCAAAGAAACATCTATTAGGATTTCATAGAGAGATCAGTAAATGATTCACACAAAAAGCAATAGCTTTCCTTTATGCCAGCAATAACCACTGGAGCATAATGGAGGGAAAAATGGCACATTGACAATAGTGACAAAATCCATAAAATACCCAGGATTAATCAGACAGGAAATATGCAAGTCCTTTTATTTAAAAAAAACAAGCTAGAGCTAATAAGATTTCTCAAGGAGACAGGAGGAGACTTGAAACCATCTCATATGTGGAATGTAGAAAAATATTGCAAAAATATTAATTTCTCCAAATCAATATATATATTCAGATAAATTCAGTAAAATACAGTGGTTTTTGTTTTTATTTTTAATGTTAAAAGCCAGTTCTGACTCTTCCCAAAACAAATGAAGTCAAAAATCATACATCTTTCACTCTTTGTTATATATCCAGTACTTAGCATTGTTGGAGCACATAAAAGGTTCTTGACTGATAAATATAGATTTATTGAAAAAATAAATAAGTACAATTTAAGTAGTACATATTACATAGCAAAATATAAAAAGATCCAACATATTCTTGAAAAATGAAGAACAACCTACCTTCTATCAGATTGTCCCATGAGGTGTTACACTGCCTATTATTGAGGACCATGTTCTAGCCTAGCTCTCTCTGTCCACAAATGCCAAGAAAACTTTACAGATAAGCAAGGTAAATGTTTTCATGCATTGAAAAAAGCCAGTGAAATACAATAATCTCTGAAAGAAAGTAACATCATAAAGTAAGCTCCATGTGCGCCCCAGTTTTCAGCCCACAGTTGAAGAAAGAGGACCCCCCAAGACAGACACATACAAAAGCAAACATTTACAAACTAATTTTCTTTATTAAGTAATAAAAATAGGCAAAAAATCATCAAACCAAATCCAGAAACATACATAATGGGCAATATTTTATGAACAAATAGTATTTATCTGTGCCAGGAAGGTAAGGTTAGTTTAACATTAAAAAATCAAATTAATCCACTGCATTAAAAGAAAATTCCATGGAACCACAGTAATTAAAACAATCTTAGAAATTAAAATTCAGTTATACGAAAAAGATGTTTCATCATCAACTAGAATAATGTGGCATACTCTAAGCAAGGTCCAAATAGAACTAACTCACTTGATATGGAAGTAATAATCATTTCTTAAAGAATAAAAGCTGGAAACTCCAACTGTCTGTAAATATACATCTTAGCAAATCCTTTTTATTTCTTCCTAATGTTTTGCATTAAAGAGCCATTGATATATAGGTGTACAGGGACACAGTAGATCCTACTTGATCGCTCTCTGCTTGGTATCTGGTATTTGGGTGGCCAAAGCAGGTCCACAGTTCCCCTACAAAATTAAACTTCAATGAGTTTTATATCTATCTGGTGCTTTATATGTTACAATTCCATGATTAAAATTCATTCTAATGTCTAAAGAATAATTGATTGGTTGGTTGGTTGGTTGGTTATGTGCCATAGAGTCAGTTCTGACTCATAGCGACCCCATACAGGGTTTCCGAAGCTGGAAATCTTTATGGGAGCAGAAAGCTTAATCTTCCTCCCACGGAACAGCTGATAGTTTCGAACTGCTGACCTTGTAGTTTGCAGCCCGATTCATAACCACTATATCATAATATCTGTCCCCAGACATATAAAAGTTGTTTTCCAATGAATCACAATATTAGAAAATACTGTAACACCTCACTTTTAATTTTGAGTATAATATATTGTGATGTCAAATAATTTCAGTGTTTTCTTTCGCCAATCTCTATGATATAAAAGATACAACCCCTTCCCTCCTCCAGAAATAAGGTGCCATTGAACCAATTATCCCATGCATGTCAGAGTATAACTGTGCTCTATAAAGTTTTCAATGGCTGGTTTGAGGGAGAAATAGTTTACCACACTTTCCTTGTGAGGTGCCACTGAGTGTATCTGAAGTCTTCAGTCTTTGACTAGTCTTTTGCACCACCTTGGGACTCCAAGAAAAAGCTCACATTTTAATATGTATTTGATTTTCCATGTTACACATCTTGTATAAAACAGCCAGTACCTTATTGTGTCACTGTAAAGAGACTCAGAGAAATAATTGCCAAGACCAATTTATCTGTCTTGAGGATGCTGAAGGGTAAGAATTGCTTTAGGAAGAAGAGAATAGCCTCTAAATTATGTTTCATTTGTTTTAGTTCTAATTTAAGATGTTTAATCTAAGAATAATAGTGTTTTCATTCTGGCTAAAATTCCAGTAGTAGGCTTTATGTTTAGGTGGACGCCTTGTCTTTCTCAGTCTCTGCTCTGGATATGGGATTGAGCGCGCAAGCTGCATTTCCTGGGATTTTATATAATCTGGGTGCTGTTAGGTTAGGTTATTCTGACCCAGGGGGAAGCTAAAGAAAGTTGATGTTAGTATAGTTCTCCTTCCCCTTCCCACTCAACTCTGGGCAGTGTCTTTATTAGTATCTGCATCTCTTTTATGGCTTCAGCTCCCATGAGATAGTCCTGTAGTGGCTTAACTGGGTAACCCTATCCCTTGGGCTTCTTCAATCTTGTCACTCTTTATCTTCCTAGATTAGAATGGTGGTAGTAACTTCCTCCTGCTATTCACCTCTCAGTTGCCCCAGCATCCCATTTGACCTCAAACACCTGTTTGATTCCCTGGATATATTATATCTAACTTAAGTACTCTGAAAGGTTTCTATTTTCTAGATGGACTCTTACAGTCATTTTATATGAGAAAATTGTACACCAAAATTCTAGGACTTTACTGCTTAGCAACAGACTTTATTGGTGTGCTCTTCTGTTTTATTTTTTTATCAGCACACAGTGCAAGTGCATTCCCTTAGATGAGGTTGGTGAGGTATGCGTGTATAGTTTTCACCACCACTCCATTCAGACTCTACATTGTGCTAAAAGAAAACTATGTTTCTCTTACTTGTTTTTTCCTGCAGGTTTGAACTATAAGACTTAAAAATGTTGATGCCAGAACTTCTTAGGACCTTTGACTTTAATACTCTTTGTAGATGTTTTACAGCTGTTTCTAAAATTTCTTCTGATTGCTACAAGTAATAGACATCAGTCTTTCCCCTTAAATCTGGTAACTGAACACATCTTTTCATCATGCCACAAGAGAATAACCTCTCTTTCTCCTCTTCAGACTACAACGTGGTCGTATGTCCTGGACCTGACTGACAGGAGAAGCCTGTATTCCTGACCATATCAATTGCTTAAATCATTAGCAAGTAGCTCTCCCTAACACTCCAATAGTGGATTATTCCAATTGCCATAACTGTTGGAGAAAAATATCTTCTGCAACTGGGTGTGCTATGGTATACAAACATAAAGATTCACTGCTCAGATCCTCCTAGAAAGAAACACTTTCTGCAGTGATCAGCAAATCCTTAGTTGTCAGTTTTTTTTTAGGGTCAACCTACATTATAAAAACATGCCTGCACCTTTTTAGAACAGGCTGCATCCAGTGACTGAGCAACATTGGATGTAAGAAACTCTAACAAGTTATGCTTGCTTAATGTTAATTGGATTGAGTGAGGTTTATCAAGCATGAATGTGAGTTCGGCTTGTCCTTCTACCCAGGCATTCTTCTATCCTCATTCTTTCAGAGGTAGCTATATAACAAACGTCCAAAATCCAATTCAGTATTTGCTCCTGGAGAATTCAAATTATGGCAGTCAGTTTCAGATGTTGTATAAAACAGCAGGTAATAAGATTTTGAAAGTGGGTCACTTACCACAAAAATGGTAATAAAAACAGCATCGTTGATGATAGGTTGAACACAGACAGGTCTTGGAATAAGGTGCTGTTTTTTACTATCATTTTGATGGTTGTGGTAGGCTGAATAATGACCCTGAAGATATCTATGTCTTAATCTCTGAAACTTGTAAATGCTACCTTATGTAACAAAGGGGACTTTGCAAAGGTGACTAATGAGGCTCTTGCTATAGGAAGATTATCCTGGATTATCTAGGTGGGCCCTCAATGCAACTACAAATGCTATGATAAGAAAGAGGTAATAGAGAAAATGTTTACTGTAGAAGAGGAGAAGGGATGCAGTGATGCAAGCAAAGATTGGAACCATGTGCTCACCACCATTTTTTTATAAATATATTTTCTAAACACAGATATACCTGTTTATTTATATATTGTCTATGCCTGATTTTACACTACAATGACTGAATTGAATCATTACAACATAGACAAAATGGCCCACAAAACCTATCTACTATCCTGCCCATTATAGAAAAAGTAAACCCTCATTAAAAGATCAGGTGTGGTTATATCGTATCTATGTTTAATTCAGCATTTGGGCCCCTGTAGAAGCCAGAAGGTGTCTAAAGAATACTGTAGACTACCATGAGCTCAACTAGGTTTTAGTTCTGGTTGTAGCTTCCATAATGTGGTAGCTTTGCTAGAGCAAATTAAAGTGGGCAGAGGGATACGATACAGACACTGATTTGCTGAGTGCATTCCTTTTTATCCCAATCAAAAATGAAAATCTGAAAATCATTGCATTCACCTGGACAATAATATGTTTGCAGTTCTGTCTCAGAGTTGACAGACCCACCATATAATAAGGTCACATGAGCAAAGCAACAATCCACTGTATGATGGAAACATGCAAGTGATACATCCAAGAATGAGCATGAACAAGTTGCATGAGCACTTGGGCCAGACACTCATGGCATCCACCATGGTTTCACTAGTGCCAATTCCTTACTCCATGCCTATGGGTATGTGGGAGATACCATGTGACAAGCTGAGATAAAAAGAAAAAATTTAAGATTGGTTTATAGGTAATTTACTTTAGTGACACAGATACAAGTTGAAAATGGAAATCAATCACAAGGCTACTCAAAAGTAGCCTTGAAGTATAATGGTGGTGGTGGCTGTATGCCACCAAGTTGGTTCTAACTCGTATCAACCCTGTATAAGGTTTCTGAGACTATGAATCCTTAAAGGAGGAGAAAATTTCATCTTTCTCCTGTAAAGCAACTGGTTAGCACCTTGTGGTTAACAGCCCAGCTTGTAATCCAAATGCCAAGACTCCTTTGAAGTATAATAGCAAAAGAAAACTCTATCAATGGGAAGATCTTTAGGGATGCAGCCTATCATCTATTTTGTATATAAATGAACATGACCTGAATTTAGATTTTATATGAAGTTAAGTGGCTGTAGTTTAAGGAGATCTGGTAGTAAAGCGGTTACAAGTCGGACTGCTAACCTCAAGGTCAGCAGTTCAAAACTACCAGTCATTCTGCCAGAGAAATATGAAGTTGTCTGCTCCTATAAAGAATTACAGCCTCGGAAACCCTATGCAGGATCGCTATGAGTTGGAACCAATGCCACAGCACACCTCCACCATGTCTGTAGCTTATGATATTGTTAGCAAGTCAGATGCCTGAAATAAAAAATTATTGGAAGATAAAGACAAGATCTTGAGTAGAGGTAAGTGATGTAAACATAAAAGTAGACACTAGGTAAAAAGGTTTTTGAATCATATGATAATGCTTACCAGAGAATATCCACTACTGAAGAAACACTAATCAACCAAATAAAAAAAAATTCCCTTGCTAGCCTCCCATGAAATAAAATTCTATTGCTGGCCACCCATGAAATAAAAAAGATGAAGGGTACACAGTGACACAACAGCATAGGTCCCTACTTTCTAAAGATGATTTAGCCACTGTCTTAGAAGAATGTTCAGGTTTTCAGTCAGAAAACCAAGTCTTACCTTCAATATGTCACCAGTCCTTGAGGATACCAACCAGCTATTTCATGACAACTTGATTGCCTCCAGAAAAGGACAGCAATTTGTTTCCATAGAACAGGTATTATCTTTCCTTCCAGCAAAGCCTCAGCCAGCACCATTTCTGGCTTAAAAAGTATTTGAGCCACTCTCCTGGGATACCGCCTAATACTGCATTAGAACAGGAGCTCACTTTATAGCAAATATATTATCTACTGCACCATCTAGAAGTAGCTAACTGATAAACAAAGGCTCATTGAAAGTACAGTTACAGAATCAGCTTGTAGTGAGTGTATTATACAACAGTGGGAGCGATCTTCTGGAATGTGGTTGTTGTTGTTAAGTGCTGCTCAGTTGGTCCCAGTTTACGGCAACTCTTTATACAATTTCTGAGGAGCAGCTAGAGAGTTTGAACCACCAACCTTGAAGTTCAAACGGCCCTTGTAGTCCAGTGCATTATCCTCAAGTGCCATAGGAGTCAGAAAATCATATTAGTGGTTACGAATCGGGCTGCTAACCTCAGGGTCAGCAGTTCAAAACTACCAGCTGTTTCATGGGAGTAAGATGAGGCTTTCTGCCCCTATAAAGATTTACAGACTCAGAATCCCTGTACAGGGTTACTAGGAGTTGGAACTGACTTCACAGCATATAACCACTACCATAGACTAAACCTGGTCTGCAACTTATTTCTGATTGTTGTTGTTGTCAGGTGCCATTGAGTCAGAACTGACTCATAGTGACCCCATGCACAGCAGAATGAAACAATGTCTGATCCTGGGCCAACCTCACTACCGCTGCCACAATTGACGCCATCAATGATGCCAC
The DNA here is from genome assembly GCF_000296735.1 of Chrysochloris asiatica. Taxonomy (NCBI): domain Eukaryota; kingdom Metazoa; phylum Chordata; class Mammalia; order Afrosoricida; family Chrysochloridae; genus Chrysochloris; species Chrysochloris asiatica. The sequence goes on from NW_006408754.1 coordinate 1,156,967, forward strand.
CTGGCTGATCCATCTCATTGGGGGTCTTCCTCTCTTTCTCAGACACTCCATCTTACCTAGCATGACATCCTTCTCCAGCGACTGTTCCCTCCTGACAATATGTCCAAAGTATGGGAGACAAAGTTTAGCCATCTTGGCCTCCAAGGAGCACTCTGGCTGCACCTCTTCCAAAACAGATCTATTGGTTCTTTTGGCAGTCCATGGCACTTTTAGTATTCTCCTCCAACACCACAATTCAAAGGCATCAATTTTTCTACAATCTTCCTTATTCAATGTCCAGCTTTCGCATCCATATGAGGTTATTGAAAATACCATGGCTTTGGTCAGGCGCACCTTAGTCCTCAAGCTGACATCTCTGCTCTTCAACTCTTTAAAAAGCTCTTGTGCAGCAGATTTACCCAATGCAATACGTTGTCTGATCTCTTGACTGCTGCTTCCGCAAACGTTGACAGTTGATCCATGAAGAATGAAGTCCTTGACAATTTCAATCTTTTCTCCGTTGATAAGAATGTTGTTTATTGGTCCACTGGTGAGGATTTTTGTTTTTCTGACATTGAGATGCAATCCATATCGAATGCTGTGTTCTTTGATCTTCATCAGTAAATGTTTTACATCCTCTTCACTTTCAGCAAGCAAGGTTGAATCATCTGCATAT
>NW_006408754.1:1159604-1163831 GCF_000296735.1 Chrysochloris asiatica
AAACCATGTGGTTGTCAGATTCAAAATGGCCAATACCAGTCCATTTCAGCTCACTAATACCTAAGATATCGATGTTGAATCATTCCATTTCATTTTTGACAACTTCCAATTTTCCCAGATTCATACTTCATACATTCCATGTTCTGATTTTCAATGGATGTTTACAGCTGTTTCTTTTCATTTTGAGTTGTGGCCTATCAGCAAATGAAGGTTCTGTGTGCTTTTCTCCCCAGAGCTTAACTCTATTCATGTCATCATGGTCAATTCTACTTTGAAGAGGCATTCTGAGTGCCTTCCCGCCTTCTGATCCTGTATCTGACAGTGTTTCTCTGCTGTTCATAGAGTTTGCAGTGACTAGCGATTCGGAAGTAGTTCATCACTTTTTCTTCCTAGTCTCTCTTTGTCTGGAAGCTCATTTGAAAATGTCCACCATGGGTGATCCTGCTGGTTATTTAAAATACCGATGGCAGAGCCCTCAGGATCACAGTAACTCAAGCCACCATAGCACGGCAGACAGACGTTTTATGTCGATCCTGTCTTTTGATATCAATCTTGATACAATCCTGATACGATCAAGATACAATCAAGATGCTCTCTCCTGATATTATCAATCCTGATACAATCAAGATATTCATTCTCAGGATGGCAGCTCTGGGAAGAGCTGAGTGTCTTGGTCCAGAAAACAATGGATTTCTGGATTCTCCTGCAAATTTCCCAGCTGTAAACACTCCGATCCTCCAATCCTCCAAACATACCTTTATATTTATTTCAGAGTTCCAACACCATCTAGTGAGCCCTCTTGGCCCTGCATTCCTTGTTGTTGATGGAGCTCCTCACTACACGTCTACCTGATCCACCATCTTGAAGGTGCAAGGCCTGGTAATATAGTGATTAAGAATCTGGCTGCAAACCCCACGGTCAGCAGCTCGAATCCTCCAGGCCTTCCACAGCAGAGAGATGAGGCTTTCTGCTCCTTGAAGTTAAAATTACCTTGGAGTCTGGTGCATCAACCCAGAGCACCACACCAGGATGCTATTTCTGATTAGCCTCAAGCTAACAGTGGTTGTTGCTGTTAAGTGCCGTCAAGTCATTTCTGACTCATAGTGACCCTATACAGAGTTTCTGAAGAGCAATTGCTGAGCTTGAACCACTGACATAGTGGTTTGCAGTTTGGTGCTTATCTTACAGTACCACACCAGTGGTTAGTACATATTTAAAATTTGCTATTTGAATTAGTATTTAAACGGCAGGTATAATGCTAAACTGTGTACTATGCACAAGACAAGCCTACTATGCCATTACGTAGATTCTGATTCATAGTGACCCCTATGCACAACAGAAGAAAACAATTTCTGGTCCTACAACTTCCTCACAATTTCTGATTGAGACCATTGTTGCTGCAACTGTGTCAATCCATCTTGTTAGAGGGTCTTCCTCTGTTTTGATGACCCTCCATTTTACTGGATGAAGTTCTTCTCTAGTGACACATCCATCCTGATAGCTTATCTGAGGATTGAGATTCACCACCTTGGCCTCTAAGAAGCATTCTGGCTGTACTTCTTACAAGACAGATTTGTTTGCTCTTCTGGTAGTCCATGGTAGTTTTAACAATCTTTTCCAATACTATAACTCAAATACATTGATTCTTCTATTGGTTCCTTACTCTTTGCTGCTATTTGTAAATTTTTCATTGGCTAATTTTTCAGACGTGATCTGCCTTTTCCTTGTTCTTACTCTATTTCAATCTGAAAGTTCAATGAAACATGCCCCACCATAGGTGACCCTGTTGGTGTTTGCAATATTAGTGGCATAAATTCCAGCATCATAGCAACATGCAAGCCACCACAGTACAACAAACTGAAAAATGAGTAATTCTGTCTTAGTATCTACTTATTGAGGATACAACCAATAGTACTTACTAAATCACTGGTTGAGATTATTAGTCTACTTTCCATCATTTGCATAGCACTTCCATGTAAGGATGACATCATTTAAACTCCATGCCACACCAAAAGTTAATTATAAAGACAAATACAGCAGACTTCCAGTTTTGGAGACAACAGAAGTAAAGTCAGTTAGTACAGGCTCTGTTGGGGAGGGACTGAAAACCCAGAGAAGCTACTTTCACAGAATAGCTCCTGAGCTGTGGATCAAGCATAAGGTGCAGAGCATCAGTTTCCTGTACCCACCGATGGAAAAATCATGGTATAAAGGAAAATATTGTGATTTAGGAATCAATCCAGGCACAGGATTCCCTCTGCAGACACCCCGCCAGGGCTGAGTCCAGAAGGCTAGGCCTCAGCCTGACCAGCACAATGAACTGGTACTAAAACCAGCACAGGGACATTTACGAAAGGAGGTGCAGGGGGGATTCTACACATTTCTTCTTCCTCTTCCCTGTCGCACCTTCTCAGCACAGCCCGGATGCCTTACAGTGGGTGGGCCCGCACCCCAGAAAAGTCCAGCATAGAACCCACAGTTTTCCCACGGCACAGAGAGGAAGAGTCCCATTGGTCCAATGACCAGATTCTTTGAAGGCTGTGTATGACATCTAACTCTGTGTCCCAGCCCTAAAGTTAACTTGTATGGGACCCTTTACTTCCACCTACCAGCAACAACAAAAAAAAGTAGGGCTGACCTGATAGACAAACCAAATGAACAATCTTTAAAACCCCAACATAAAAAGATGCAACTATTTCGAGATTTAAGCTGTGCACATGCAGATACCTAACTGACCTTCAGAGACAAAAATAGTAGACAATCGTTCTCTCATTAACTTCTCAATATCTATCTGCACACATCTGTGGTGGTGACTAGAGGAGGGGCCTGAGCAAGTGGACAACCCCACCCACTGTTGGAGGTTCCTAAGATGCACATACACTACTTGCATAGCAAAGGTGACTGGCAAGTTAGCCACAGTTTTATTTTTGTTTTGGAGTGGTGGTTTTTGTCTCTGCTTTTATATTGGTTCGATTATGGTCCTTTTGATCACACTTTTTTCCTGGAGGGGGGAGCTACAAGCATACCCCATAATATTCCACCATTGAGACAAGAGCCAATAAGAGCTACTAGGCATTACATGTGAAAAGGGAAGCCTATCTCCTGATCATATCCACCAGGAGACACTCAATAAGCTTTACAACACAGCAACAAACATCCATTTAACCATTAAAAACACACATAACTACTGGAAAGGACCAAAAAAAAAAAAAAAAACCACCACAAAAGATCTTGAAACAGGTCAAACCCAGAAAAGGGTAACTGAGAAAAATGAGCTGGATATAGACTAAGGCTTTCCAGAAGAGGAAGAGCAGGCTTTGGATTTGTCTGAGAAGGAATGCAGAAGAATGACGTAAACAAATTCAAATGCTCCAAAAAGGGTTGGAGGAAAACAAGGAAGAAGTCAGGAAAGTACTACAGGAGTAATCAAACAAGATCAATACAACATTGGGCACAATTCAAAATCTGCAAAAAGAGGTCCAGATGATTAATAATAAAATATCAGAAATGAACAGTACACTGAAAGGGGAAAGGAATAGAATAAAAGATATTGAAGCAAGAACCAGTGAGCCGGAAGACAAATCTCTCAATACTGCTAAGATAAAAGAGGAAGGATAAAAAAATTCTGAAGAAAGTGTAAGATTCATGCTGGATAGCATGAAGAGGAATAACTTAAAGAATTACTGGCATTCCAAAACAGGAAGAATCACAGAAGTCCACAGAAGACATAGTCAAAGAGCTTCTGGAAGAAAATTTCCCTAACATCTTGAAAGATGAGAAAATAAGCATTCAAGAAGCAGAAAGAACCCCAGGAAGTACAGACATCAAAAGCAAATCACCGAGACCTATCATAATCAAGCTCTCTAAAATAAAAGAAAAGGAGAGAATCCTAAAAGTAGACAGGGAAAAGAGAAGTGTCACCATTAAAGGCAATCAAATCAGATTAAGCTCTGACTTCTCAGCAGAAACCATGCAGGCAAGAAGGTAATGGGGAGACATATATAAAACCCTAAAAGAAAAAACTGCCAATCAAGAATCATCCATCCAGCAAAACTGTCAATCAAATATGATGGTGCAATCAAAACATTCCAGGATAAACAGAAGCTAAGAGATTTTGTCAAAGATAATCCAGCACTTCAAAACATCCTAAAGGGAGTTCTTTGGACTGAAAACCAACAAGAACTGACAACAACCAGAGATTGATAGGCATGGCAACACCACCTAAAA
>NW_006408754.1:1169891-1179012 GCF_000296735.1 Chrysochloris asiatica
GTAAACCCACATAATTCACAATAAAAACTTAACAACAACAACAACAAAAATACACTATTTAATTTTGCATTTTTGTGAACCCAAACATTCTCATTATTATTATTGACATTACTATTTTTTTGGATAAGTGATTTTAAATATATTTATCACTTATAACTAAATAATCTTAACTGGCAAAATACAAAGACCACTGGATTTATTAAAACATGAACTACGGATGATTGTGAAACAAATAGGAATTTCATTCTATCTTTACTTGTCCCACAAATAAAACACTTGATATTGGACTTTTTCTCTTCTATTCTGACTTAATTATGAGAGAATGTTACCTATTATCTCCATTTGCCATGCAGAGTCAGAATTATCTTGTCTGACTTCTATAATGCCATTTTTTTTTTTAATTTCCCAGGAAACATCTGTTCAACTCTCATAATTATGCTTTTTTTAAAAAAAATAAGAGTTAATAAATAGAGGACTATTTTGAAAGCCAAGAAGATAAATACGAGCAATAAGAATAATGCACTACACAGAAGACTTAATACATCTTTTAAATTGACTATAAAGTGAGTTCATTTCTGACATGTTTTATCATTTTTAAGAACCTTGAGAAGCTATTATTTGACCTTTGATTATCTAAATAGTACAGCAACCATATTCATAAAGAAAACTTAAAGGTGTCTTGAAAAGTCATGAAGATTACTTAAGGTTTCTATTAGAAATTACAATTTTCAAGAATAAGAGGATGAAAAAAACATCATAATGCTAAAATTTAACAACTGTATAGAACCACACAATATGTAAAACACATTTTAAATCCAAGCAGATTACTATCAAAGCAAAGATGTCATTTAGATAACTAAGGTACTCTTGACCCAAGCAATGGTATTTTTAATCATCTCATATGCATGTGAATGTTGGACAAAGTAAAGGAAGGTCAACGGAGAATGAATGCAAATCAGTTGTGGTATTGGTGAAGGAATACTAAATATTCCACAAATTATTTCCTGGCGGAAGTATAACCAGAATACTCCTTAGAAGCAAGGATGATGAAACAGACTTCATGCCGTTTACTTTTAATACGTCATTAGTAGGAAGCAATCCCTGGAAAAAGAAATCATGATTGATAAAGTAGAGGATTAGTGAATAAGAGGGGGACCTTCAATGATGTGAATAGATGCAGTGGACTGTAACAATAGACCCAAACATAGCAACAGTTGTGGGTTCTGAGTATGGTGCATAAATGGAAATGATTTCATTCTGTTATACATAAGTCTGCTATTAATAGGCAGTATCTACAGTACTTAACAAAAACAATATTTACAAGTTACAACTGTGTCTACTATAGTGAAGCAAGTGACTTAAACTAACAGTGAATACATTATAGAATAAATAAACCCAATGAGTAATTATGGAATAAATTGTGTTGACTGTTCTTCTCCGCATTCCATATTACCAGAAATAACATTATCGAAATGGTCACATTGCACTACTGCATATACCCATTGGAGCCTAGGCTACAATGTGAAATTTTCTCTGTGGAATTGTATGAACTATAACCTTAATAAGTTTAACATAGCTGAAAGGCTAGAAATACCTTAGTCTGGAAGAAGCTACATTGCTCACAATGGACTGGATTCTCTTGGTTTATTTAGAAAAAAGGAATAATTTTAAATGTCTTACTTAAGTAGTACTAAGAGGTAAAGTCAGCTCTGATGCCATCAAACGATGTGCATAACAATGTTCATAGTATGCCCAATCATAATATCCCCAAACTGGAAACCACTGAATAAAACATCATTAGAAAAAATTGATGCATAGACTGCGATGTGTTCATGCAATGAAGTAGTACAATGCAATATAAAAGAACAAGTAGATGATACCTCCAATAATGCATATGAAACCATCATTATGTTAAGTAAAATAAGTCATATATGGAGGTACTAAGCTTCATATTATATAGTACAATAGTATATGTGCAATTATGTGAAGTTTATTAATTCTATGAATTGAAGTTTAAGAATAAACAAAACTAATTAAGGATAACATAAAGTCAAAAAATTGTTGCCTTTGAAACACTGAGTTTCGACTGAGGAAGTACAAGAGGGAAATATATGGGGTTCTGGAAATGTATTATATCTTAATCTTGTTGTTGTTAAGTGTCATTGAGTTGGTTCCAACTCATAGCAACCCTGTATAGGATTTCCGAGGAGTGAATGGTGAGTTTAAATTACAGACCTTGCGGTTCAAACTGACCTTATGGTCAAGTGCTTATACTACAGCACTATACTAGGACTTTACACATCTTGATCTAAGAGGCAGTTATTTGAATGTGTGTATAAACATTTCTTGAGCTGTATATAGATGGCACTTAACAACAACAACAACATAGCTAAGATCAGTGTGCTTTATGGGAGAAAATGTGGAACAAAAATCAAAATTAAAAAAGGATCATATTTACTGGTCAGAAAGAGGCTGGAGAAACCCAAGACTATAGCCCTTGACCACCCTTCCAGGCTGGAGCAGAACTCACCCTCATGACCAATTTTCAGCCAAGCAGTAGATAGGTATATTGGGGAACGAACAACACTAGTAAGGTGTGTTCACCACGGAATAGGCAATCACTCAGATCAAAAGGGCAACATTTAAATTAAAAAAAAAAAATTGAAAAGGGATGCAAAGGAGGATGGAATAGAAACAGAAACTTCAGGGAAGAAGCGGGATAGCAGTTGTTTTATTGAGGTGACTACAGTAATTTAAGTGAAGAAATATATGATTTGTCAAACATAAAACTGATGATCTTATCTGTAAACCTTCACTCAATTCACAATAAAATGTTTTTTTTTTTTAAAAAAAAAACACTATTGTTGCATGAGATGAAACAAAGTGTATGATTGGTTGAATGTAAAACTGATGATCTCTGTAAATCTTCATTCAACTCAATAAAAAGGTATTGTGGTTTTTGTTTGAAAAAAAAAAGGTCAGTGTGCTGCGTGTTTTACAAACTTTGTTATATGTTTGTTAAAACTCAAAACTGTTTTTCTATCTACTTTGAATCATGTGGCTATGAACACACTATCTAATCTGTCATTCAATTGTTGTTAAGTGCTATCAGTCAGCTCCAACTCACAGGGATCTTATAAGTTGTTGCTGTTGTTAGGTGCCATCAAGTCAGTACTGACTCATAGTGACCCTATGCACAACAGAATGAAACACTGCCTGGTCTTGGGCCAACCTCACAATTGTTGCCACGCTTGAACCCACTGATGCTGCCACTTTGCCAATCCATCACGGTCAACTCTACTTTGAGGAGGCAGCTCTTCCCCAGTCACATTTTGAGTGTCTTCCAACCTGAAGGGCTCATTTTCTGGCAATGTATCTGACAGTGTTTCTCTGCTATTCAAAAGGTTTTCAGTGACTAAATATTTGGAAGTAGTCTGTGTTTCCTTCTTCCTAGTCTGTCTTCATCTGGAAGCTCATCTGAAATGTGTCCAGCATGGGTGACCCTGCTGGTATTTAAAATACCCATGGCATAGTTTTCAGAATCACGGCATCTCACAAGCTACCACAGTACAACAAACTGACAGACTAGTGGTGGGGGATCCTATATAGAGTTTCCAAAAGCAGGTGGTGGGTTTGAACCTCTGACTTTAAGGTAAAGAGTCCAGTACGTATTCTATAGCACCACACCAGTATGCCATGTTGCTGTTGTTGTTAAGTGCCGTTGAGTCGGATCCGACCCATAGCGACCCTATACAGGGTTTCTGAGGAGCAACTGGAGAGCTTGAACTACTGACCTTGCAGTTCAAACAGCTTTGCAGTCTGGCACATTAACCCACAGCACCACACCAGGACTCCCCAGTATGCCATAGAGTAGCACAATAAAGCTCCAGAGACAAATACCTAAATATTCCTCCCTTTTGACTACTTAAAATCATTCATTCTGAATAAACACTGGTCTTTATATTTAACATGATATGTTCTTAATAGAACACACATTTTGAATTGTTCATTTAGTTTTTGTACAGATTTGTTTACACCTGTCTTAGTTCCAAGATTTAACCACTGTGTAACCAACAACATACATTTATAAACAAACTAAAAATAACATATACCCATACATGAATGAACTATTAATGCTGTAGGTTAATATGGAACAGATAAGATTTCTTAAAGTGGGAAAGATATTTACTTTTCAAAAGTAGAAGCCTACTTAAATTCCAATTATTTTTAATATTTCTTTTTGTCCATTTATCTAAATCAAGCCACCTTTTAAAGTAATTAATGATTGAATCTCCTTAAATACTATACTTTTAAAAACATCCCTTTAATAAAGCTTGCTGTCTGCTTTACAGGTTTCTTTCTTCCTTTTCTTCACTTTTCTCATACTTATGCCAAAGGCCAACAAAAGAAAGGCAAAAGTTTAGTCTTCTTTTAGTTTTGTTTTCTCATTGGGGTGGCTGGTAGTGAGTAACTAGACAATGAAATCATTCAGTCATATTCCCAACTCTGAGTCAGACATCATTTTTGAGGCTTGCTAATCCTAGATGTTGCTAGAAAATGTTGATTGTTAGATGCTTAGGAGTCTGAGGATCTAGTTAACAGCTTCCCTATGTTGACTGAGAAACTGGGAAAATTACAATCTCTTTCCAAACTGCTTTTTAAACAAATTTCACCCTGGTTGCTTTTCAAAGTTAAATAGTTTCTGTGCTTGGAAAATTAAGCAAACAACTGAATTGTGGTTTTGCAAAGGTCTCTTTTCTTTTCAGGCTGGTGACATTTCAACTACCATATGTCTATGTTTTTTGAAATTGTGGAATCTCTCAGACTGTCATTGAAAATAAGATCAAACACATTTTGATGAAGAGAGATGATATGCAATATTGAGCCTGCTCTGCCCTATGCTACAGTAAAGCAAAAACTGATCAAGAATTTGTGATGACCCTGATATGCATAAAAATTTCACTCAGTGCAATACAATATTGAATCATTTTTAGAGAAAGAAGTGTCTTGTATTATTTTAGTTTGTTTGAGGGCAAACAAATTAAAATAATTATTAAAAAATCATTAGCTACTGATGATAAAAAATTATATGCAACCACTATAATGCTAGATATATAGGAAGTACTTAATGTATTCACATAGACTAACTGGCATGTAATAGAACATATGATTCCTTGTAGTGTTTCACAGGTGAAGAAGCTCAGGTAACAAAGAAAGAACTAAAAGTCCAGTAACTGAATATCCATATCTATTGATCTGTCCATCTGTTTTTGGTCCAGGTGAGATAATGTGCAATTTAGTCATAAGTGGTCTTCAGTTTGTGTTTATTTTATCTTCTCTGACACAAATGGAGCAGAAACAAGATACATGAATAAAGAGGAAACAAGTTAATAAAGAACCCCAAAAAATCAACTCAAGGGAAAATTTTTTAGCACATGTTCAAAGTACATTGTTGTTAAGGTACTCTACAAATCAAACAAAAGAAGCATTAGCCTGGACCTCATATTATGCTTAATTCTAGTCTCTGAAATAAAAACTATCCATTAAATATTGCGATGACTGTATTATGCAATGTTCAAGGGTGAATGTGCCTCCTGTTAAAGCCAAATGAGTGGGTAGTTAGATTTGTCGTTGTTAAATGTCGTCAACTTGGTTTTGACCCATAACAACAACCCTGAATAAGGTTTCCAAGGAGCATTTGGTAGGTTTAGACCATTGACCCTGGGTGAGCAGTCCAGTGATTATCATATAGCACCAAACCAGAATAGGAAAAATAATATCAGGGTATTTCCCTAAATGTCCTAACAGAAGGGAAATGAAGTTGTTGAGGTTTTTTCTGTTGTTATACTTCTTTTGCTTTTGTTTTGTTTTTCTCCTTTAATCGCAGTTTAATCCTTATGTTCTACCAATTTCTAAAAAAGGGACTTTTTCCAGTGAAGAAAGCTTACCAGTTTAATTTTATTAATTAATATGAATCTAATATAATATTTGTAGGGTATTATATTTGTTTTCAAATGTCCAATTTACATATGCTACCAAGATCTTGGCAACTTTAATAATACTGGCATATTTTTGATGTGGACTTGCCAAGAAAAACGCTAGCATAATTTTTGGTGATACTTGTTGTACTGTTCTACCTAATTTTATAATGATTTATGTGAGCACTAAACAGGCTTGAGAGCATATTACTTCATTTGCATAACATGTTCTGATGGAAAGAAATGGAGAGCAAAGTTAATGACAGGAATATTTTTTTTCTACTTTTTTGTTGTTGCTAAGAGATGCTGAATGGTTATTTCTGAAAACAGCACAAAAAATGCTTGTATTGTGCTTAATATAAATATCTATTTAGAAGCCTATTAAAAATTCACAGCAAAAGTCACAAGTAAGAATGCTAAAATATTGAAGAAATTGTGATAATCCAACTTTCATGGTGGACAACAACTTTAGTTAATTAATTAACCCATTCATTCAATAAATATTAATCAAGTGCCTTCTTTGTTTACCATGGGTCCTTGTGCAGGGAATATCTTAGAGGATAAAACCAAGTATCTACACAAGTGAAGCATGTGGCATGTGGGTAATGACAGAAAATATACAAATGAACAATTTAATAAACAAAATGCAGGTTAATCAAGGAAAGTCAAATTTATAATAAATTTAAGCCCAAAACTTACACAATATATCATGGAATTCACTTTTAAATCAATTGATGCAAAATTAGATGCTTAATTTGAATGGGCAAGCAAATTAAAATTTTAAAAGCTACAAACATAAAAAGTTCACAAAATCCAAGAAAATACCATGGTCTGTATTCATTGTCTGGCATAATCTACAATATTGTTTTTTTGGTGGTATACTCTGATGAATTCTTCATATAAAAATGATTTTGTAATATTTTCAATATAGAGAAAAAATAAGTAACTCAGGTTTTTCTCTAATACAGTAATTAATTTTTTCATTATTAGGGATTTTGAAATATTTCTATCAACTTCACAACACATATGTTTTGTAATATCATGTAAATATTTGTCATATATTATAAACTTTTGCTAAAGTACAGGAAATAGGGGACTTCCGGTTTGGAGGCAGGGAAAGCAGAGACAGACAGTGAAAACTCATCTTCCAAAACCCTCCAAAAAAAGCAGAGAAAGAGCAGTCCACAGAAAAACAGTGGAGCTTTGGATCTTATTTAATGGGCGTCAGTTCCCCACACCCATTGAGAAAAGAATCTGCAGGTGGAAGCATAATACAGTGATTTCTGACTCCTGGCAGCTGGCAGCTAAAAGCTCTCAGGCCGGAGTGCAGGCCACAGCCAAGCAGAGGCAGTGACCCAGCTCTAGATGCCACGGAGCCTCATGCCTGTGCACCTGAAGGGAGAGGTGTGAACCATTTTTCATCTTTTACTTTTCATTTTTCATGTATCTCTCCTATTCACCCCGATCACAACCTTCAGACACCTTCTGACGGGTGGGAACACACCCCCAAAAGGGTCTAGCATTGCACCCATGGTTTTCCAATAGCACAGAGAGGAAACCTGCAGGCTGCTTCTTATGATGTTTTGCCCCTGGGAATGAGCCCCATAGTTTACCTAGGTGGGGCCCTTTGCACAGCAAAGGCCAGTGAACAGTGTCAATCTCAATTTTATTTTTGTTTTTGATTGGTGGTTTCTGTCTCTGCTTTTATATTGTTTCTGTCTTTGGTCCTTTTGACATCACTCTTCTCCCAGGGGTAGGAGCTTTCTCCCACTACCTTACCCAAGAAGAGACAGCAACTGTGCCCATATAGCCAAGCTACAAGCATACCCTGTAGTACCCCACCATCTGGACAAGAGCCAAAACCAGCTGCTAAGCATTATAAGTGAAAAGGGAATCTTATCTCCAGATCATATCCACCAGGAGATGTTCAGCAATTTAACATCCATTTAAGCATTAAAAACTTACATAACTGTTGAAAATGTCCAAGAAAACACAATTAAAGGTATCCACACATGTCCAAAATCAGAAAAAAGTAACAGACAAATGAACTGGAAGTAGATACAGGCTTTCCAGTAGAAGAGCAGACTCTGGATTTGCCTGAGAAGGAATACAGAAGTATGATATGGAGACAAAATCAAATGCCCTGAAAAGGGGTGGAGGAAAATAAGGAAGAAGTCAGGAAAGTGCTACAGGAGCACTCAAACAAGATAGATATAGCATTGGAAACAATCCAAATCCTGCGAAAAGAATTCCAGATGATTAATAACAAAATATCAGAAATGGACAATACACGGAAAGGGCAAAGGAACAGAATGGAAAAGATGGAAGCTAGAACCAGTGAGCTGGGAGACAAAGCTCTCAATACTGCTAAGACAGGAGAGCAAGCAGAAAAAAGATTTAAAAAATCTGAAAAGTCTAAGATTCATTCTGGATAACATGAAGAGGAATAACTGAAGAATTACTGCCATTCCAGAACATGAATAATCACAGAAGTGCACAGAACAGATAGTTGAGGTGCTACTGGAAGAAAGTTCTCCGAACATCTTGGAGGATGAGAAGATAAACATTCAAAAAGCTGTAAGAACACCAGGAAGGATAGACTTCAAAAGCAAATCACCAAGACATATCATAATCAAGCTCTCCAAAATCAAAGAGAAAAGAGAAGTGTCACCATCAAAGCCAAGCATATCAGAATAAGCTCTGACTTCTCAGAAGAAACCATGCAAGCAAGAAGGCAATGGGAAGACATATATAAAACCCTAAAAGGAAAAAGCTGCCAGCCAAGAATCATCTATCCAGCAAAACTGTCAATCAAATATAATGGTGCAACATTCCAGGATAAACAGAAGCTAAGAGATTTTGTTAAAGCCAATCCAGTGCTTCAAAACATCCTAAAGGGAGTTCTTATAATGAAAACCAACAAGAACAGAAAACAACAGAAGATTGACAGATGTGGCAACACCACCTGGAACTCGGTCGACAGATAGCAGAATTCAGAATGGAACAAAATTACAACAATAAATTCAGAGGACCTGTGAGGCCAACCAAAGATCAAAATATTAACAATATTAAAGAAGGGAAAAATACAGGAACAGAGATCCAGGTGATGAGGAGGTCAAATAGGCAGCAGGATACAATAGACT
>NW_006408754.1:1179112-1179635 GCF_000296735.1 Chrysochloris asiatica
ATGGATTAAATACACCTGTGAAGAGGCAGAGAGCAGCAGATTGGATAAGAAAACAACACCCTTCAATATGCTGCCTGTAAGAGACACACCTTACATACAAAGAAAAAAACAGACTAAATGTTAAAGGATGGAAAAAATATATACCAAACTAACTGCAATAATAAACAAGCAGGAATGGCAATACTTTTCTCTGATGTGCACATTTTAAGACAAAACCAGCATAAGAGATAAAAATAGGACACTATCTCATGATCAGAGGGTCTATTGAGCAAGACAACATAACCATAATAAATATCTATGCTACCAATGAAAGAGCACAAAGATATATGAAGTAAACCCTACTAGAATTAAAGAAAGAAATAGATAAATCTACAATTATTGTAGGAGATTTTAAAACTCTACTTTCAAAAAGAGACAGAACGAGAAAGAAACTGGACAAAGTTACAGAGGAAATAAACAGCACAAATAACAAATTTGACCTCAGATGTGCACAGAGCATTCAACACAACAACAGTATAATATA
>NW_006408754.1:1185538-1186440 GCF_000296735.1 Chrysochloris asiatica
CTCTACAAAATCCTAGCCAACAGAATGCAGCAGCAAATCAAAAAAATAATACATCATGACCAAGTGGGATTCATATGAGGGATGCAAGAATGGTTTAACATTAGAAAAACAATCAGTGTAATTCACCATATAAACAAGAAAAAAGAAAGAAACCACATGATCATATTGATTGATGCAGAAAAGGCATTTGACAAAATCCAACACCCATTCATGATAAAAACACTCAACAAAGTAGGAATTGAAGGGGAATTCCTCAACATAATCAAGAATATATATGCAAAACCAACAGCCTACATCACTCTCAATGGAGAGAAACTGAAAGCCTTCCCTCTGTGAAAAGGAACCAGACAAGAATACCATTTCTCACCACTCCTATTCAATATTGTGCTCAAAGTCTTAGCAAAAGCTGTATGGCAGGATAGGGAAATCGAGGGCATCTGAAATGGCAAAGAGGAAGTAAAACTCTCTCTATTTGCAGAAGATACGATCCTATATATAGAAAACCACAAAGACTCAGTAAAAAAGCTACTAGACTTCATTGGAGGATTCAGCAAAGTGGCAGGGTATAAGATCAACATACAAAAATCATTTGGATTCCTCTATACCAATAACGACAATGCCGAAAAGGACATTAGGAAAATAATACCATTAACAATAGCCACCCAAAGGAGGAAATATCTAGGAATAAATGTAACCAGAGAAACAAAGGACCTATACAAAGAAAACTACAGAACATTACTATAAGAAACCAAAAGAAGCCGACAAAAATGGAAGAACATATCATGCTCCTGGATAGGAAGACTTAACATTGTGAAAAATGTCAATAATTCCCAAAGCAATTTACACATATAATGCATTCCCAATCCAGATTCCAACGACATCCTTCAAAGAGATGGAAAAAA
>NW_006408754.1:1201192-1204749 GCF_000296735.1 Chrysochloris asiatica
AAATTCCCCAGCTATAAACCCTCCGAACCTCCAAACATACCTTTATATTTGTTACAGAGTTCCAACACCAACTCATGAGTCCTCTTGGCCCGGTATTCAGTGTTGTTGTTCACTGAGCTCCTCACTACACATCTACCCGATCCGCCATCTTCAAGGAAGAACACGACTAGAGGAAGAAAAAAGAGGATAAAAATAAAGGAGTAACACACTATAATTGAATGATCCTCACCTATGCTTGTGGATGCAGTATGACAAAGGAGTGGACAAATCTCCGCAGTGAGGATCATTCCCACCCCTTTGGTACACGGTTTACAGTGAGGGGGAACTTAGACATTTGCTACCCAAAATTGGGAGACTACAAAGGCAAGAAGTGACTTTTCTTACAAGCTTTCAATAGGGAACCTAGCTCCAGAGGATACAGGGAAAGGTAGTACCTCCACTGAATTGTTTCCAATCTTGTCTGGATGTGGTTAATAAAAGGTGAGTGGGAAAGGACTCCTGTGGTTCAATGTGGAATGATTGCTATCATAGGTCTGACAGTGGGTGTTGGAAGGTAAATGTAAATGCTTGGTAACCAAAGGAAGACTTTGCAATTCGGTAGCAGAGATCCCAAGAACCATCAAGGGATAAAAACGAAGTGCAAGACTGTGTCCTGAATAGCAGTAACACTAAAGTTGGAAGCAGAGGCAATGATGTACAGAAGGAGAGGCTGAGGACCCAGGACTCAGGGAAGGAGAGGGGTTGTGTGCTGGCGGCCAGGGGGCAGGAGTGTGGCATGTACCCTTTGAGTGTTTGATGATGCATGCAGGGAATTGTGATCATTGTAATGAAACAAAGTACAATAGGATGAATATAAAGATAATGTTCACCCATGTAAACTAGCACATAATTCAGAATAAAAACTTAAAATAAATAAATAAATAATGTACAGGAAATATGATACATGACATTTCTCAAGATACACATAAGAAAGAAAAATTTTGGTAATATAATATACTGTCAAGAATTCTTGATGGGCTATCATTTCTGCTTTGACTAGGCATCAGAGAAAAATAATTCCTCCAAATAAAAGTTTACACATCTGGTAATTTTTCATAATGTATATTCCAATGCTTTATTCTTTTTCATTCTTCAAGCCTGTTTCTTCCTCATTATACTCAAAATTCCTGCACAAGGCACTGTAAAACAAATTTAAATTGCTATACTACCCTGGTTCTGCACTTCCATTCCACGAATGCCACGTAAACATTCAAACTGAATGTAAATCAAATGTATCCCCTAATCAACCCCAACTATGTCTATTACCACTACAATATTACACAACATGAAGGGAAATATAATACCTGATTGTGGCTTTTAAATTTTATTTTTATGCTATTTTATAAACACAGAAAATTACGGGGGCTTGTGAACACATGTTAAAAGGGGCTATGAAAATAAGACATTCTGAATAATGAAGACCAAGGTCAGTAGGGCAGTTTAGCAGAGAATTTGCAGTATAATTACTCTGGAATTGTATTTGATATATTCTGTAGTATACACAGTTTCTTGATGATCATTGCTAGTTCTATTGATCTTTATCTATAATTGCTTAGGCTTTAGTTGAATCCTGTACAGCTACAGATTTTATATACTGTATAACACTGCTTCAAATATGGGTTATGAAATTGTGGAGGCTGTTGTTGTTAGGTGCCATCGAGTCGGTACCAACCAATAGTGATCTTATGCACAGCAGAATGAAACACTGCCGGATCCTGGGCCAACCCCATTACTGTTGCCACGCTTGAGTCCATTGATGCTGCCCCTTGGCCAATCCATCTCGTTGGGGGTCTTCCTCGTTTTCTCTGGACCTCCACCTTACCAAATATGACAGCCCATGAACACAAAAGCATTAATTCTTCTATGGTCTTCCTTATTCACTGTCCAGCTTTCACAAGCATATGAGGTGACTGAAAATACCATGGCTTGGGTCAGGCGCACCTTAGTCCTCAAGCTGACATCTTTGCTCTTTGACACTTTAAAAAGGTTTTGTGCAGAAGATTTGCCTAATACAATACGTCGTTTGATTTCTTGACTGCTGCTTTCGTGAGTGTTAATTCCGCTTCACTTTCAGCAAGCAAGGTGGTATCATCTACATATCTCAGGTTGTTAGTGAGTCTCCCGCCAATCCTGATGATATGTTTTTCTTCATATAACCCAGCTTCTCTAATTATTTGCTTAGCATACAGGTTGAATAAGTATGGTGAAAGAATACAATCTTGAGACACACCTTTTTAAATTTTAAACCCATTCAGTGTTCCCATGTTCTGTTCGAACAACTGCTTCTTGGTCCAAGTACAAATTCCTCATGAGTACAATTAAGTGTTCCGGAATACTCATACTTCTCAATGTTGTCCATAGCTTGTCATGATCCACATAATCAAAAGCCTTGGCATAGTCAATAAAACACAGATAAACATCTTTCTCATATTCTCTGCTTTCAGCCAAGATCCATCGGACATCAGCAATGATATCTCTCATTCCAAAGACTCTTCTGAATCTGGCTTGAACCTGTGGAATTTCTCTGTCAATGTATGATTGTAGCCATTTCTATATTACCTTCAGCAAAACTTTACTTGCATGGGATAACAAAGAGATTGACTGATGATTTCCGCATTCCATTGGGTCACCTCTCTTTGGAATGGTCACAAATATGGATCTCTTCCAATCAGTCGGCCAGGTAGTTGTCTTCCAAATTGCTTGACAGGGATGAGTGAGTGTCTCCTGTGCCGCCTCACCTCCTTGAAAGATTTCCATTTTGATTCCATCAATTCCTGGTGCCTTGTTCTTTGCCATTCCTTCAATGCATCTTGGACTTCCTCCTTCAGTATCACTGACTCTTGATCATATGCTACCTCTTGAAATGGTTGAACATTAACCCTTTCCTTTTAGTAGAGTGACTCTGTGTATTCCTTCCCTCTTCTCTTGATGCTTTCTGCATCATTCAATAATTTTCCCAGAGAATCTTTTAATAACAAAAATCAAGTCTTGAATTTTTTGTTCAGTTCCCCCAGCTTGAGAAAGGTTGAGTGTGTTCTTACTTTTTGGTTTTCTGATTCCAGCTCCTTGCACATTTTGTTGTAATATTTGGCTTTACCTTCTCGAGTTGATCTTTGAAATTTTCTGTTCAGCTCTTGGACCTCCTCATTTCTCCATTTGCGTTAGCAACTCTATGCTGGAGTGCAAGTTTCAGTGTCTTTTCTGACATCCATTTTGACCTTTTCCTTCTTTCTTATCTTCTCAATGACTTTTTGCTTTCTTCCTATTTGATGTTCTTGATGTCATCCCACAACTCTTGTGGTCTTCGGTCTTTAGTGTTTAATGTATCAAATCTGTTCTTAGATGATCTCTAAATTCAGGTAGTATATATTCAAGGTCATATTTTGGCTTTCGTGAACTTGTTTTCATTTTCTTCAGCTTCAGTTTGAATTTGCTTATGAGTATTTGATGTTCTGTTTCACTGTTTACCCCTGGCCTTGTTTTGACTGATGGTATAGAGCTTTTCCATTGTCTCTTTC
>NW_006408754.1:1205148-1206850 GCF_000296735.1 Chrysochloris asiatica
GCATAGTAAACCATGTGGTTGTCAGATTCAAAATGGCCAATACCAGTCCATTTCAGTTCACTAATGCCTAAGATATCAATGTTTGTGCATTCCATTTCATTTTTGATAACTTTCAATTTTCCAAGATTCATATTTCGTACATTCCATGTTCCAATTTTCAATGGATGTTTCCAGCTGTTTCTCTTCATTTTGAGTTGGCCCCCATAAGCAAATAAAGGTCCCACGGGCTCTTCTCCCATGGGCTTTACTCCATTCCCATCATCATGGTCAACTCTACTTTGAGGAGGCAGCTTTTCCCCAGTCGCATTTTGAGTGCCTTCCAACCCGAGGGGCTCATTTTCCGGCGCTATATCTGACAGTGTTTCTCTGCTATTCATAAGGTTTTCAGTGACTAATTATTTAGAAGTAATTCATCACTCTTTCTTCCTAGAGTGTCTTTGTCTAGAAGCTCATCTAAAACCTGTCCACCATGGGTGACCCTGCTGGTATTTAAAATACCAGTGGCATAGCTTTCAGAATCACAGCAACTCATAAACTACCACAGTACAACAAACTGACAGATGAGTGGTTTAGGCTCCAAATTCATGGGTCAGATGACAGGCTGGAGGCTTCTCCTGACTAAAATCATTGCAAAGGCTGATGAATGTCAGAATCAGCAAAACAATTAACAGTGTACTGACTTACATCTCAAGAACTAAAGGGCAGAAAATGATGAGTCAGATGCAAGACCCAAAGAAGATGAGATTTTCCAGAACATGTTTATATATTGAATGCAGAAACTCCCCTTTCAACTGATAGATGGTTTATATCGGATCACAAAATGAAGGATTATTATATACCTGCCAACGGCTGAGCATAATAACCTGGTAAAGTTGACACATAACCTTAATCATCACAATTCTCATCAATTTGGGTGGGGCCTGTACACATTTCCTTAAACAACACATAATTTCTAAATAAGTATAATTATAAAGTCATACTTGAACCTAAAATGATTCAAATGACATGTGTACAATGTAAAATGAACAATCCTCCTTTATATCTTAAATATTATACTGATCAAGGAAGTCTTGGTATAGTTCTATAGGATAAGCATTTGATGGCTAACACCAAGGTTGGTGGTTCAAATGCACCAACCACTCCTTAGAAACCATATGCAGGGTAGCTATAACTTGGAGCTGATTTGACAGCACTTAACAATAACAACCTTCAATTGTCTGTCAGTTTGTTGTACTGTGATGGCTTCTGTGTTGCTGTGATGATGGAAGCTATGTGACCAAAATTTTAAAAACTAGCAGTGTCACCATGCTATACAGGTTTTAGCTGAGATTCCAGAGAAAGACAGGCTAGGAAGAAGGAGATACAGACTAATTCTGAATATTTAATCATTGAAAATCTTATGAATAGCAGAGGAACACTCTCAGATAGTACCATAATACTGAATATTGAAGCATGATGAAGAACACCAGGATACTGTCAGGTATAGTGCCAGAAGATGAGCCAATCAGGTTGGAAGGCACTCAAATTGTGACTAGGGAAGAGCCGCTCTTCAATGTAGAGTTGACCACGATGATGATGAGAATGGAGTAAAACCTTCAGGACCTTCATTTGCTAATAGTTGTTGTTGTTGTTGTTGTCAGGTGCCATCGAGTCGGAACCGACTCATAGCGACTCCATGCACAGCAGAACGAAACAATGTTCG
>NW_006408754.1:1208020-1222665 GCF_000296735.1 Chrysochloris asiatica
AAGAGCGGGTATCCAAAATATGACATTGAACATATTCCACGTGAATTTAGAGATCATCTCAGTAACAGATTTGATGAAATAGACACTAATGATTGAAGGCAAGAACAGCTGTGGGATGATATCAAAAGCATCATACAGAAAAAAAGCAAAAGGTCATTTAAAAAAATAAGAAAGAAAAAAAGTCAAAATGGATGTCAGAAGAGACTCTGAAACTTGCTCTCCAGGGTAGAAAATGCTAAAGTAAATGGAAGAAATAAAGAGGTAAAAGAGCTAAGTAGAAAACATCAAATGTCAGCTTGAGGGGTCAAAATCAAATATTGTCCAAGAATACTGAAAGTACCATGGACTATAAGAAGATCAAATAAATCTGTCTTCAAAGAATAACATCCTCCTTAGAAATGAGGATGGCGAGACTTAGTCTCTAGTACTTTGGACATGTTGTTAGGAAGGACCAGTTCTTGGAGAAGGACATCGTGCTTTTGTGAAGAGAAGGGTCAATGAAAAAATAGGAAAACCCCAAACAGGATGGATTGGCATAGTGTCAGCAACAATAGCCTCATCCATAACAACAATTGTAAGAATGGCTCAGGATCAGGCAATGTTTTATTCTATTGTGCTTAGGGATGTCATGAGTCAGAACTGTAAGGCACAGTGTAACAACAAGATAATTGGAATAACTGCCTTTAGATAAGAAGTGTACCTAACCTTTCCTATTTTGCTTAAAATCAGACAGGCATGGGTCTCTTTTATAATCAGTCACTGCCTGTTCTAGGTAGAACTATTATAATGAGTAAAGAATAAGACAATGTTAAGCAGAAAACAAATAAGTTTTCCTGGTCTTCACCTCAAAAACCTTAGGAAGCTAAAAGGTAATGATAACTCTTGATCTCAGAAAGGGGAGAAACTAGAGTGCTGCCTTGGCCCCTAGGGGGGAAAAGTTATCAGGTATATAAGGGAATGGTAAAAGATGAGAAGAGAGAAGGAATATGGGAGTACCCAAAAAATAATTAGAAAACAAAATATTGATCCAATGCCCTGCTAGAAATTTAATCTCCCTCATGAGATTAGCTGAGATTCCTGAAAGGGTTCATTGTGCCAACTTTTCTAAGTCTCCAATTCCACTGCTTCTATCATTTTTCCTGTTCCAGATATTGTTCCGGTACACCAACATTTTACAAATTATGTCTGTTTTATATTACTGCATCCACCTTAGCTGATCTATTTCCAATCTGTTTTAAGCCCTGATTACTCCAAAATTTTCATTTTCATTTTAGACATCTAACCTTAAAATTGGCATTATCAAAGTATTTATTTTGTTATTTATTTTATTTTAAACATAATGAGAATCTTGATGTTAATATACTAGCTATGTTGTTGTTAGGTGCCATCAAGTCATTGTGACCTTAGGAACAACAGAATGAAATATTGCCCATTCCTGTGCCAATTTCACAATCTTTGTTACATTTGATCCCATAGCTGCTCCCACTGTGCCAGTCCATCTGATTGGGGGTCTTTCTCTTTTTCTCTGAGCCTCCATTTTACCAAACATGATATCCTTCTCCAGGGACTGGTCCCTCCTGGCATTCTGTCTGAAGTATAAAAGAAAAAGTCTGGCCGTCCTGGCTACCAGGGAATATTCTAGCTGTGCTTTTTCCAACGCAGATTGCTTTGTTCTTTTGTCAATCCATAGTACTTTTAGTGTAGTCCTCTAACACAAAACTCTAATGTATCAGTTCTTTTATGGTCTTCCTTACTCACTGTCCAACAGCCACATGCTAATGAGGTTATTGAAAATACCATGGCTTGGATCAGGTGCATCTTAGTCCTCAAACTGACATCTTTGCTCTTCAACACTTTAAAGATGATTTGTGCAGCAAATTGGCCTAATGTAGTACGTCATTTGATTTCATGAGTGTTGATAGTTGATCCAAGCAAAATGAAGCCTTTGATAACTTCAATCTTTTCTCCATCTATATGGATGATATTTATTAATACAGTGATGAGGAATTTTGTTTTCATTACATTGAGGTGCAACCCACACAGGCAAATGTGGTCTCTGATCTACATCAGTAAGTATTTTAAGTCTTCTTTGCTTTCAGCAAACAAGGTTGTATCATCTGCATATTGCAAGTAGTTACTGAGGCTTCCTGCAATCCTGATGCCATGTTTTTCTTCATATAATCCAGCTTCTCTAAATATTTGCTCAGCATACAGATTGAACAAATTTGTTGAAAGAATTCAATCCTGGTACAAACCTTTCATAATATGAAGTCGTTCATTGTTCCTTTGTTCTTTTCAAACAACTGCCTCTTGGTCTATATACATGTTCGTCATGATCACAATTGTTTCAAAATATTCATTATCCACAATGTTGTCCGTATCTTGTCTTGATCCACACAATCAAAGGCCTTTGCATAGTCAGTAAAGAACAGTAAACATCTTTCTGGTGTTCTCTGCTTTAGGCTAAGATTCATCAGACATCAGTAATGATATCCCCTGTTCCATATCCTCTTCTGAATCTGGCTTCAATCTCTGGGAGGTCTCTGTCAATGTATGGTTGCAGCCATATTTTAATTGTTTTTAGCAAAATCTTACTTTCATAGGATATTAATGATACTGTCCAATTATTTCCATACCCTATTGGGTCACTTCTCTCTTTTTTTTTTTTTAAGTTTTTATTGTGAATTGAGTGAAAGTTTACAGGGCAGATCATCCATTTTACATTCAACAAACCATATATTTTACTTTATTGCAATAGTTACAGTCTCCTCCATGTACCCTCAGTTAACAACATTTCTCTGTATTCATTTTAGCTCTTTTTTTTTTAAAACACTCAGGCATATATAATAATTTAAGCCACCACGGGGTACATTCTGCAAGTGTGCCTCCTGGCTGCCAGCTCTCAGTCCATCTCTTCCCATGAATCTAGAGTCCTCAGCTGCCTCTCTCTCCATGTCCCCATCCATCTCTGCCTCCATCTCTGGTGTTGCAGCTTCTCTGGATAAGATTTCACATTCTGTGTGTTGTTTTTCTCCTTTGATGGTCCTAGGGTCTTCTGTTTCTAGACTGTAAGATTAACTACTGCCCCATTTCTGTTACAAAATGTCTATCTTTACAGTTGCAATTAGTCATGATAACAATTACTCACTATTGAATCATAAGAATTGTATCTCCTTCTCTTTTTACCAGACCCATGTAGACAAGATGTAAACTATTCAGTGGGGACTCTATCATCCTCTACACACTTTTAAACTAAACTCCCTCTTGAAACCTTGTAAGCCAGTCATTTCAAGCCTTTATCACCCCATCATTTTAGGTAGCCAATGTCTAAGTTGACCATCCCTATCTACCCTGTATACAGAGGGGATCGCATTGATACTTGATGTGAAGACTCCTTCCCTTGCTGTTGGTATTTTGAACTACTGCTTCCATAAGTATAGGTCATGCTCATCAAACTGTAGCAAGATACCCTTGTTTCCTTTATCAAGAATTGTTTTGTTTTATTTTTATCTTCCTCTAGTCGAATTCTGATTATCAAGTCATTGAGGCTAGGTGAAATGGGTACTATCTGCAAATTTGGGTGTTCTTGTGCATCTCCCCTCACTTCATATCAGCTGGATGCTTCACTCTCAGCTCTAGCCCTCTGTGGCTATGACCTTGCCCATGGGTTCAAGCATCCCCAGGTCTCACCACACTTTAGACCAACCAGCCCTTCCTCTTTTCTCTCTCATCTTCAGATCAATGGGAGTCTATGGAACATGGTTGAACTCAGCCCATTGTTTCATGGCTGCCTTTCCCTGTCTTTCACTCACCAGTAGACAAATGTGGTCACCAGCAAGCTTACACACCTGCTCATGTGTTCCCTTTGAGTTTCAGTCTTAGAGGAGGGGTTGTTCAGAAGAGACTTGATGGCTTCCCGGAGAACAATTTGTTTATTCTTGTAGTAGGCAATCATGCTGCCTTTTTTGTTTTGTTTTGTTTTGTTTTTTTCTTGCTGATCTGTCTTTTAAGATGTATCTTCTGTCACTCTAGACGTTCCAATTTGGTCTGCTTGTCCTTTCTGTTGAGAATGTCCAACCTCAGAAGGTTCTGGATGGGGCTCAGGATTCCATCTAAGGCCCTGTACACTGCAAAGGCTACACAAGAGGCCTATTTCACTGGGTAAGTTGTAGAGCCCTTTTTAGGTATTCCAATCAGTTATAAGATAAAAATGGGGGTTCACCTTTCTTTGGAATGGATACAGATATGAGTCTCTTCCAGTCAGTTTGCCAGAGACTCGTCTTCCAAATTTCTTGGCATAGTTGAATGAATGTCTCCAGTGTTGCATCAGGTTGTTGAAAGATTTCAATTTGTATTCCACCAATTCCTAGGGACTTGTTCTTTTCCAATGTCTTCAGTGCACCTTGGACTTCCTTCAGTATCACTGGCTCTTGACCATATGCTACCTCTTGCAATAGTTGAGCATCAACCATATCTTTCTGGTACAGTGACTCTGTGCATTCCTTCCTTCTTTTTTTTTTTTTTTGATGCTTTCTGAATCATCCAATATTTTACTCAAAGAATCCTTCAATAGTTCAAGTCGAGGTTGAATTTTTTCTTCAGTTCCCTCTGCTTGAGAAATGCTGAGCATTTTATTCTATGGTTTTCTATATATATTGTTGTTGTTAAGTGCCATGAGTTGGTTCCATATAGGGTTTCTGAAGAGCAGCTGGTGAGCTTGAAATATATTAGCTATATTTTGGGTTAAATATGTCTATTTTTATGAGTTGCATATTATTCTTAGACTTTAAACTTGTACAAATATCATATAATATTATAATACAATTTTAAATTGGCAAATATGTTAGGTGGTCTAATATGGTTTATAAATAAACAAATTGTTATATGTTAGTATTACAATCAGTATTTCAGGCCAGTTACATGTAGTATTAGATACAGTGTATATATGAGTCCTGGTGTGGCACTGGACTGCAAGGTCAGTTTGAAGCACAAGGTCAGCAGTTTAAGCTCATCAGCCATTCCTCAGAAGCCTTATAAAGGTTTGCTCTGAGTCAGAACCTAACCTACTCGATGTCACTTAACAAAAACAAAAAGCATGTGTGTGTGTGTGTGTGTGTGTGTGTGTGTGCATGTGCACACTCACACATATTTTAGTACTAGCTACTTTTTGTTGTTGTTGTTAAGGTCCTTTGAGTCAATTCAGACTCATTGTAGTCCTGTTTCTAAGGAGCAACTGGTGGTTTGAACCACTGACCTCGTGATAGGTATTCCAGTGCTTATTCTACATAGCCACACCAGTACTAGCTACTAGCTGGATCTAATTGCCAATACCAAACTTCTTCATATCCATTATTAAAAGCATCAGCACTTAAGATTTTGAATGGAAATCATATACCAACTAAAAATTGTCAAATTTGAACAATGATAATAGAAAATATAGGAAAGAAATGCTCAGTCTGAAAATGTTCCTTTTAGTCTGCAGTCAACTAATATCACAAAATTAGTTCAAAAGCAGATAATAGTACACTAAGCAGAGAATTGGGAGTAAGAAGTTATGTTGACTAATAATTACATTGGCCTTTCTCTTCTTTATTAGGCTGTATTGTCCCTTTTCATGTTCCTCTAGACCCATGGGGAGTGCTTCAGGGCTTGTATTCTTTGAATTATGATGGAGAAATATTCACCTTCCAACAGGAGAAAATAGAGGCATTAGAGAAGGATCTGAGGATCAAAAAACTGAGATACTTGTCTCTAGCATATAAGATTTTATAGGGATCTAAATTTAACTCAGGATTGGGAAACAGAGTTAAAGTAGGGTGGAATGTTGTAGCTTGAGGTTTGTACACAGTTGAAATTGTGAAACTAAATCTCATATGGTTTTCAGGTTCTTATAAAGCAAAGCAAGAAAATGTGAATAAAACCAGTAATCGAATTCCCCCTAGAGAGTCAAGTGTGAATATTCTGTAAAATTTCTTCTACCAAAAATTTTACATCAACAGATAAAAGCATGAATAAATGCAAAGTGAAGGAAATGTTTGATTTTATCATCACAGTAGTTACTAGAAACTCCCTGGTAGATTAGAATCAAAAACCATGCATAAAACAATGCAAAGAGACTGAGATAGCTATATGTAACACAAATTCATTTAGTAATTCAAAATTATCTTTGAAACAATGATAAACAAGTGAAATGATGTCTCTATTTCATTTGTTGTTGTTGTTGTGAAGTGCTGTTGAGTCGGATCTGACTGATAGCGATCCTGTATAAGGTTTCCGAGGAGCAGCTGGTGAGCTTGAACTGGAGACCTTGCAGTTCAAACGGCTTTGCAGTCTGGTGTATTAATCGACAGCGCCACACCAGGACTCCATTTCATAGGATTTCATTATTTGTACATGAGTGTGTGGGCAGAGGTTCATCATATAATTTGTCAAATAAATATTTATCAAATGATATATATTTGTTGCTGCTGTAACAGATTATCATATACTTGGTGGTTGTAAACACAAAAATTTATTATCCGATAGTTCTGGAGGACAGAAGTCCAAGATCAATTTCACTGGGCTGAAATCAAAGAGGCACACACCCTATGGAGACTCTAGGAAAGAATCTGTTTCTTGGCTCTTGTACCTTCAGGTGACTGCCAGTATTCCTTGGCTAATAACTCTATAAATCTTCAAGACCAGGATTTACTAATCTCTCTGTGTTTTGTCTTCATGTCAGATTCTCCTTTATGTTTCACTGTTCTGCTTTGCTATTAAAACATCTGTAATGATATTTGAGACCTATCCAGATAATCCAGAATCATCTCCCATCTTAATATCATCTTCAAAAACCCATTTCCCAAATATAGGATATTGACGTGGTCCAGGATTAGAACCTGTTATGTTTGAGGCCATTGTTCAGTCTTTATTTAACCTACTACAAATTTCTGCATTATGCCAGATCTGTTCTAGTATTAAGGAGCTCTGGTAATGTAGTGGCTATGAGTTGGGCTGATAACCTCACAGCCAGAAGTCCAAAACTACCAGCAGTTCTGTGGAGAAAAGATGAGGCTTTCTGCTTCCATAAAGATGTACAGCCTTGGAAACTCTATGCAGGGTCACTATGAGTTGGAATTGACTCCACGGCACACCACAGACAGACAGAAAATTCTAGTATTGGCAATGAACAAAGTTCCTGTCCTCAAGATGATTACGTTCTAATAAAGGAAAGAGAGAATAAATAAATAGATAATACTTTAGGTATAGGTAAATCTCATTAGAAAAAAAAAAAAAAGCAAGAAAGTAGCAATAATATGTGTATATTTTTGTGTGTGAATATACTATTTTAAGGAGCTCTGGTAGTGTAGTGGTTACGAGTCAGGCTACTACCCTCAAGGTCAGCAGTATGAAACTCCCAGCTGTTCCTTGGGAGAAAGATGAGGCTTTGTGATCCCGTAAAGATCTACAGCTTTGGAAACCCTGTCCAGTGTCACTATGAGTCAGAACCGACTCCACGGTACACCACAATATACTATTTATTTTATTTATTTTTTAAATGTTTTATTGTGAATCATGTGATAGTTTACATGGGAGAACATTAGTTTTACATTCATTCCATCATATATCATCTCATTGCCATGGTTACAATCCCCTCCATGCAATCCTTCCCCTGTAGCCCCCAGGTCTTCAGCACACAGTCGCTCTCCCTCTCTGGATCTAAAGTCCCCAGCTGCTCCATCGCTCCACATCATCATCTCTGGCTCCATTTCAGGCATCACTGCTTCTCTGGGTAGAGTCCCGGTCTCTGCTCTTCTCCCTTGATGGTGCTAGGGATCTCCGCTCCTAGACTGAAAAGTTAATCACTCCCCTCCTTGCTATCTCCTTTACATTTCCGACCCTCACAATCAGTCCTGATAACAATTATTCACTATTATATCACAAGAGACCCGTCTGTATTTCATTGCATCAGCCCTGCCTAGTCAGATTGAATACTACTCACTGGAGATTCTACCTTCCTCCAGGCCCTCTGGATCTAGGTTCCCTCTTGAAAGCTTGTAAGCCAATCACTTCTTGCCTTTGTAGCCCCCTGCTCCCCATTTTGGGTAGCCAATGTCCAAGTTGCCCATCCCTGTCTGTGTGTGGGAATGATTCTTGCTGTAAGGACTTGTTCCCCATATACTATTTAGATCAAGTGGTTTAGGAAAAGTCCCTCTAGGAAGCCAACATTTTAGCAAAAATCTGAGTAAAATGAATCATTGGAATATTTATGAAAGGAACCTTTTAGGCAGAGAATTTTAAGAACAAAGTTCTAAATTAGAAACAAGTTTGCATATTTAAGAATATTATGAGTCCCAAATCTACCTAGCACAAAATGTCTCCAGTTTTCTTCTGTTTTGACAAAATCTAACAACAACAACAAAGTTGTGTGTCAAGGAGCCTTGGTGGTGTAATAGGATAAGCATTGATCTGCTAGTCACCAAGTTAATGGTTCAAACCTACCAGTGACTCCAGAAGGATGAGGTTGTCTACTCCCTAAAAGATTTATAGCACCCAAAACCCTATAAAGTAGTTCTTTTCTGTTCTATAGGGTTGTTATGAGTCAGAATCAACTCAGTAACAGTGGGTAGCAGTACAATATGTGTGTGTGTCAGTAACCAAAGTCCCAGTATAAGGGAAACTCAATCTTTTGTTGTGGTGGTTGTTGTTAGGTGCTGTCAAGATGGTTCTGATTCTATGCACAACAGAATGAAACATCGCCCAGTCCCATACTGTCCTCACAATTGTTACATTTGAGCCCATTGTTTTAGCCACAGTCTCAACCCATCTGGTTTGGGTATTCCTGCTTTTCACTGACCCTTAATTTCACCAAGTACAACATCCTTGGTGTGGAGACAGGTTCCTCCTGATGACATGTCCAAAGTATGAGAGATTAAGTCTCGTCATTCTGGCTTCTAAGGAACGGTCTTCTTCCAGATGTGTTTGTTTTTCAGGCAGTCTAATGTTCTCCTAATGGTACTTCTAATATTCTTCTCCATACACCATAATTCATATCTATCCCTCCTTTTTATCTTCCTTAGTCATTGTCCAACTTTAACATGTTTGTGAAATGATTGAAAAGATCATGTATTTTCAATCAATAAAACAAATACTAGTCTTCAAAAAGTGTAATATCATCCCTCAAGGATTATGATAAAAACAGATACAAGCAGAAAGCTAGTCCAACCCAACTACCTCCATGTAGTTAATAAAAGTGTCTTAGGAAATTGCTGATGAAGATAACTGCTGAATAACTAATAGTAAGGAGTACAAAAGATTGAAATGTGTAAAACTAAGTCAGCACCAAGGAAAAGTCATGACTGCTATACACAAGTGGTCTCAGATAAAGATATTCTATAAGATATGAGGCAGAGAATATAGTTGACAGGGAGAAGAACTGATGCATTTTTAGAAAATATGTGGTAAGTATAAAGGTACTATTACCACCAATACAAAAACAAACAAGCAAGCAGAGGCAAAGTCAGTTAAAGTGTCATGTAAACATTAGTATTCCATCACCTTAAATTTATATGGAATTATTCATACCCATATTGATGGATTTCATAGGCAAAATATTGAGTGATATAGAAAATATCGAAAGAACATGGGCGATATAGCCAGGAAATATACTGATTTTAACTTCTAGCCTCCAGAACAATGAAAGAATAAATTCTTGTTCTTATAAGCTACTCAGGAGTCCTGGTGTGGCACTGTAGGATAAGTACTAAACTGCTAACCACAGGTTGGTGGTTCAAACCCATTATTTACTCTTCTAAAATCCTATACAGTGTTGTTGTGAGTTTGAAAAGACTTGGTGACATTTAACAACAACAGCAGCATCAGTCATTCACTTTGTGGTAATTGTTCTTTTAATGACATTTATCATGATGGAATACACAGTCACTGTACCAAAAAGAAATGGTCAATGTTCAATCATTTCTGGAAGCAGCATGTGATCAAGAACGGATGGTACTGAAAAAAAGAAGTCCGAGCTGTGCTGAAGGCATTGGTGAAAAACAAATCTCCAGGAATCCACAGAATACTAATTGAAATCTTTCCGCAAACTGATCCAAAATTGGAGACACTCACTCATTTATGGCAAGAAATTTGGAAGACAGCTACCTGGTCACCCTATTGTGCCTATTCCAAATAAAGTCTGACTCAGCGTAGTGGTTACAAATTGGGCTGGTAACCTCAAGGTCAGCAGTTCGAAACTACCAGCTGTTCCGCGGGAGAAAGATGAGACTTTCTGCTCCCATAAAGATTTACAGCCTCGGAAACCCTGTACAGGGTCTCTATGAGTCGGAATGGACTCCACGGCACATAACAACAACAACAGCTAAAGGCAGAAATCATCTAACAATATCATTAATATTACATGCAAGTAAAATTTTGCTGAAGATAATTTAAAAATGGTCATAACAGTGCATCGACAGGGAACTTCCAGAAACACAAGCAAGATTCAGAAATGGACATGAAACTAGGGATATAATTGCTGATGTTAAATGGATCTTCACCAAAAGCAGAGGATAACAGAGAAATGTTTACTTGTACTTTAATGACGATACAAAGGCTTTTAACTGTGTGGATCATGACAAGGTATGGAGAACACTACAGAGAATGGAAATTTTAATTGTACCTAGACCAAGAGGCAGTCATTAGAAAAGAACTAGGGATACTGAATGGTTTCAAATCAGAAAAAGTGTGCCCCAGGGTTGTGCTCTTTCAATCTGAATGCTGAACAAATAAATTATCTAAGAAGCTGGATTCCATGAAGAAGAGTGTGGCATGAGAATTGGAAGAAGACCCATTAACAATCTGCAATATGGAGATGATACAACCTTGTTTACTGGATGTGAAGAGGAGTTATTTACTGATGAAGAGTAAATGATACAGCCTTCATATGAAGAAAATAAAAATCCTCAAAGCTGTGTCTATAAATAACATCATGATAAATGGAGAAAAAAATGAAGTTGTCAAAGACTTTATTTTGCTTGGGTCCAAATCAACACTCATGAAAAAAGCAGTCAAGAAATTAAATTACATAAAGCATTAGGCAAATCTGCTGCATAAGACCTCTTTAAAATGTCTAAGAACAAAGATATCAGTTTGAGGACTATGGTGAGGCTGACTGAAGCCATGGCATTTTCAACATAGTTTAATATGCATGTGAAAGTTGGACAATAAATAAAGAAAACCATGGAAGAATTGATGCATTTGAATTATGACATTGAAGAAAAATGTTGAAAGTACCATGGACTGCCAGAAGACCAAACAAATCTGTCTTATAAGAAGTACAGCCAGAATGCTCCTTAGAAGTCAAGATGACCAAACTTCATTGCTCATACTTCAGACATATTATTAGAAGGAACCAGTTCCTGGAAAGGGACATTGTGCTTGGTAAAGTAGAGGGTCAGTGAAAAATAGGAAGACTCCCAACAAGATGGATTGGCACAATGGCAACAGTAATGGACTCAGGTGTAACAACAATTGTGAGGATGGCGCAAGTCAGTGCAGTGTTTTGTTCTGTTGTACATGGGGTCACTGTGAATTGGAACCAACTCGATGGCACCTAACAACAATTCATATGCATTACATGATTCTTAATGACTGATCTCTGTAATACTCAGTTAATATGATTATTAAAACAAATAGAACAATTAAAATAATAGATTGCAAAGATTTCTATTGTAAACAACTCATACCATACAGCTTTATTTTGAAAACATATCACTTTGGGGCCATCCAAATAATTTTCTTAGAAACTCTGTACCTTTGAGTTACTATTAATCTATTATCTTCTTTAAAAATAAAAGATATATAAAAAGGGAAGGCTTTTGAAGATTATAAATAATCTATCTCCCGATGAAAGACAATATTTTGACTCATGCATTTACAAACATAGGTAAGCATATACCAAAAAAGTGTAATATAAAAAGGTTTATGATCCTGAGGTTACCCACACTTTTATTTCCAGCATACCCAAAATTACTCAGGCAAGGTTTTGTTCAAAGACAATTGTACTGAAGATGTTGTTGTTAAGTACCATGGAGTCTGTTCAGACTCATAGCGACCCTGCACAGGGTTTCCAAGGCTGTAAATCTTTACGGGAACAGAAAACCTCATCTTTCTCCTGTGGAATGGCTGGTAGTTTTGAACTGCCGTCCGTGAGGTTAGCAGTCCCAAAATAGTGGGTAAGAATTGACTCAGGATAGTTTATGAAATTATCTTATCAGCTTTAAAAATAAAGTTGTAGACATTTTATAACACCCTTCTTATTACTGTTATGTGCCTTTGAGTAGGTTCTGACTCATAGTGATCTCGTATAGGGTTTCCCAGGATTGGCTGGTGAATTTGAATCACCGACCTTGTGGTAGGTTTTATTTAGTGACTTGGTCATAACAGATTTCAACAAATCTGCGATATCTTGGGCTTAAAAAAACAGCACATTCTGAAGTAATTCTTTCGAAATGCCAGTCAATATCCTTTAAAAACTGTAGTTACAAAAGATAAGAAAAACTAACTCTGGTAGCGTAGCAGTTACCAATCGGGCTGGTAACCTCAAGGTCAGCAGTTCGAAACTACCGGCTGTTCCACAAGAGAAAGATGAGGCTTTCTGCTTCCGTAAAGATTTACAAGTCTCAGAAACCCTGTGCAGGGTCGCTATGAGTCGGAACCGATTCCACGGTACTTAACAACAACAGTTAAATTGTAACAAAACCAAGACAAACATAACAAATATATACTTCTTAAACCTCAAGATTTAGAGAGTTATAATTTTAAATTGATGTTGGTTTATTGCCCTAAAGCATAAACATTCAAACATTGCTTGAGCCTTTATTCATGTACTTCAGCCATAGAAGGACAAATCAAAATAAAATACTCTAGTGCCTATTGTCTTTAGCTGCCATGGTCAACTTCATGCACAACAGGAATAATGGTTGCACAGTCTTGTGCCATCCCCATGATCAATTGCAGATCTGAGCATTTGGCTGATTTTTCATTGAGTTTTCATTGGCTGATTTCTGGTAGTAGATTTCCAGATTTTTCCTCCCAGTCTATATTTGTCTTGAAGTTTTGTTGAAACCCATTAAGTATCATAGCAACAGGCAAACCTCCACTGACACACAGTCATATCTTAATGGAGTATAGCAAAAAAGGCTCAAAGTAAGATTTTTAAAAAGCTTGATCTTCAACTGTTGTTCAAATTGAAGCTACTATGAAAATTAAAGATCAATTATAGAAAGTGAACCTGAAATGTCAGACCCCTAATCTTCTACAGTTATATCTGACCCTAATCATTAATACTTATATCTCTCCATTAGGAGCATATAGCATACCAGGGGAAAATTCAATTTCTTTTTTGCAGCCAAGAGCTTAACAGGCAAGCATATAACTTCGTATTTATATATAAAGACAATTTCACAAGAACAATTATGAAAGAACTCCCTATTTATATTTAGTACTTATGTTTATGTAAGCTCATAGCTTATTCTCATTTATACACACATGCTCACATCCTTAACATTAGTCATAAGAATGTTAAATCATAGAATTTTTATTCCTTTAAAATCTCCTATTAAACAAAATACATAATTGAAAAATGACAAAATACGAAAAAAAAAAATAGATAAATGCAGTCACATATGAGAGGATCCAAATGCATAATATGGAATTAGAAGAGTCCTCGGGAACTTTCCAAGACTTCACTGAAGAGCAATACCGTCTTTTTTCTTTTTTTTAAACTTTTTATTGTTAATTGAGTGATAGTTTGCATGGGAAAACATCGGCTTTACACCATTGTTTCACTGAAATGATTACAGTCTTCTCCATGCATCATCATTCAACAGTATTTGCTTCCATTCTCTCTGGGGTTTTTTTGTTTTGTTTTGTTTTGCTTTGGCTTTTGGGGGAGGGAGGGAGGAGAAGTGGGATGTACACAGAAACACTCAGGAATATATAATAATTGAAACAACCAAA
This sequence comes from Chrysochloris asiatica, assembly GCF_000296735.1. NCBI lineage: Eukaryota > Metazoa > Chordata > Mammalia > Afrosoricida > Chrysochloridae > Chrysochloris > Chrysochloris asiatica. The sequence goes on from NW_006408754.1 coordinate 1,222,019, forward strand.
AGGTGCATTCTACAAGTCTGCCTCTTAGTTGCCAGCACCCAGACCCTCTCTTTCCATGAGTCCAGAGTCCTCTCCATGTTCTCAACTCTGTCAGATGGATTCTGAATCATTCCTTTTTTTTTTTTTTTTTTGTATAATTGTGTAGTTTCAATGGAAAATAAATTAAATATGTCACTTTATTAACATTGATCATTGCGATGGAAACAACCACAAGGTCAGGTGCCCCTGCAATGGAACTAAATGACAGAGTGCTTTGAGAACAATGAAGAATGTGCAAGTAGCAAAGAAAAACTCCTAATATGAAGGTGTACTTTGTATATGCATAAAGTGAATAGCTATCACAGTTGTGACTGTCGCAGTTAGTCATAATAAAAATTACTCACTATTGAATCATAAGAATCTTATCCCCATCTCTTTTCATCAGACCCATCTAGACACGATGAACACTATTCAGTGGGGATTCCCCCGCACCCTCTGAGACTAAACTCCCTCTTGAAAACTTATAACCCAGTCACTTCATGCCTTTATAGCCTTTTGGCAGTGCACTGCATTTTCAATATTCAATATTCTCCTCCAACACCATAACTCAAAAGCATCAATTCTTCTACAGTCTTCCTTATTCACTGTCCAGCTTTCACATGCATATG
>NW_006408754.1:1222895-1225682 GCF_000296735.1 Chrysochloris asiatica
ATCCATACTGAAGGATGTGTTCTTTGATCTTCATCAATCAATATTTTAAGTCCTCTTCACTTTCAGCAAGCAAGGTTGTATCATCTGCATATTGCAGGTTATTAATGAGTCTTCCTCCAATCCTGATGCCATATTTTTCTTCATATAACCCAGCTTCTCGTATTATTTGTTCAGCATAAGGTTGAATAAGTATGGTAAAAGAATACAACCCTGTCACATACCTTTCTTAATTTGAAACTATTTAGTGTTCTTTCCTAATAACTGCCTCTTGGTCCATGTACAGATTTCTCATGAACATAATTAAGTGTTCCGGAATACTCATACTTCACAATGTTGTCCATAGTTTGTCATGATCCATACAATCAAAAGCCTTTGCATAGTCAATAAAGCACAGGTAAACATCTTGCAAGTATTCTCTACTTTCAGCCAAGATCCTTTGGACATCAGCAATGATATCCCTCGTTCCATGTCCTCTTCTGAATCTGAGTTGAACCTCAGGAAGTTCTCTGTCAGTGTATGCTTGCAGCCGTTTCTGTATTACCTTTAGTAAAACTTTACACACATGGGATATCAAAGATATTATCTGATGATTTCCACATTCCATTAGGTCACCTTTCTTTGGAATGGGCACAGATATGGATATCTTCTAATCAGTCATCCAGATATCTAACATCCTTATAAACAGAGTGGATAGGTTTGATACTTGATGTGAAGACTCATTCGCTATCAGTTGGTATTTTGAGCTACTACATACATAAGTATAGGTCAAGTTCATCAAATTGTAGCAATTTACAAGTTGTTTCCTTTTCAAAAAATTAATTTTTTTTTTTTTTTTTTTGCCTCTAGTTGAGTTCTGATTATCAAGCCATCAAAACTAGGTAGAATGGATACTACCTACAAGTTTGGGCATTCTTATGCATCTCCCTTCACTTAATATCATCTGGACCCTTCACTGTCAGCTCTAGCCCTCCATGACTATATCCTTGTCCAATGGTTTTGGGGTCCCCATGTCTCACCACACATTTTGGACCAATCAGCTCTTTCTCTTCTCTCTCTCTCTCATCTCCAGGTCTACAGGATTCTGTGGAATGTGGTCCAATTCAGCCCACATCTTAATTGCTGCCTTCACCCTCTTCCACTTACAGGAGTCCAACATGGTCACCAGCAAGCTTGCATGCCTGCTTTTGAATTTCCTTTGAGTTTCAGTCTTTGAAGGAGGTTTGCATTGACCATTTCAGCACATGTCCAGAAATGAGATAAAGTGACTAAGGCAAATGAGCTGGATATAGACCTACACTCCATACTGGAAGATGGACAGACTTTGCAAATGCCTGAGAAAAAATTCAGAAAAATGATTATAAAATGTATCAAAACACTATACAATGGAATTGAGAAAAATAAGGAAGAAGTCAGGAAAGTGCTACAGGAACAATCAAATAAGATAGATAAAGCATTAGAAACAATTCAAAACCTACATAAAGAGATCCAAACAATAAATAATAGAATATCAGAAATGGACAATACACTGAAATGGCAAAGGAGATGAACTGAAGAGATAGGAGCCAGAACTAGTAATCTAGAAGATGAATCTCTCAACACTAGTAAGTTAGAAGAGCAAACACAAAAAAGGATTTAAAAATCTGAAGAAGGCCTAAGATTAACATTGGACAACATAAAGAAGAATAATATAAGAATTATTGGCATTCTGGCACAGGAAGAATCATACAAATCTACAGATGAGAAAGTTGAAGAGCTTCTGGAAGAAAATTTCCCTAACATCCTGAAAAGCAAAAAGATAAGCCTTCAAGAACATCAACAAACCCCAGGAAGGATAGACCCTAAAAGAAAATCACCAAGACATATAATAATCAAGCTCTCCAAATTCAAAGATAAGGACAGAATCCTGAAAGCAGCTAGGGAAAATAGAAGTGTAACATAACAGGGCAAGCAAATCAGATTAAACTCAGATCTCTCAACAGAAACCATGCAGGCAAGAAGGCAATGGGGAGACATATACAAAACCCTGAAAGAAAAAAATTGCCAACCAAGAATCCTCTACCCTGCAAAGTTGTCAATCAGATATGATGGTGTAATGAAAACATTCCAGGTTAAACAGAAGCTAAGGGATTTTGCCAAAGCCAACCCTGCTATGAAAAATATTCTAAAGGAAGTACTACAGACTGAGAACCAACAAGAACAGACAACAACCAGAGAATGATGTACGACATGGCAGCCTAACCCTGAACTCAATCAACAAATGGAAGAGTCAAGGACAGAATAAAACGATAAGAACAGAGGATCTGAGAGGTCAGTTTATGATCAAAACAATTACAATGTGAAAGAAGGTAAACACAAAGGAACAGAGATCCAGTTGGTGAGAAGGTCAGATAGATTATAGGGTAAAATAGACTGCCTTAAATGGAGGGAAGAGTTCATGGAATATAAGGTAACCACAACAGTGAGGTTGGGGTGAGGGGTTTAGTTCAGCTGTTGGAGAGGGCAATACAAAAAGGGGGAAGAGGTGGAAGAATAAGATAGATAGGGGAACACTGAGACAGGTTTGCACGGCCTAAGTAGGACAGAGGTAAGCAGTGATACATGCTCAGACTTGGAACAACAGGACTCTGTGATACAGGGATCTAGGCATAGCTTGAAGAGGGGAAATAATACTAAAGTGCTTGACTGTCTTAGGAATATTAGTTTCCCTTGCCTACTCTGGTAGCGTAGTGGTTACGAATTGGGCTGCGAACCCTAAGGTCAGCGGTTCGAAACTACCAGCTGCTCCGC
>NW_006408754.1:1226583-1238590 GCF_000296735.1 Chrysochloris asiatica
ATTCTAAATACCAACAGAGAGGGAAGGAGTCTTCACATCAAATATCAATGCTATCCACTCTATAAACAGGGTAGATAGGGACAGGCAACTTAGACATTGGCTGCCTAAAGTGAGAGGATTATAAAGGCATGAAGTGACTGGTTTACAAGGTTTCAAGAGGGAGTTTAGTTTAAGAGTGTATGGGGGAAGAAAGAGTCCCTCCTGAATGGTTTTCATCTTGTGTGAATGGTGAAAAGAGATGGGGATAAGATTTGTATGATTTAATAGTGAATAATTGTTATCATGACTAATTGCTACTGTCACAATTGTAAAGGTAGAAGTTTTGTAACAAAAACAGGAGCGTGGTTAATCTTACAGTCCAGAAACTGAGGACCCTAGGACCATCAAAGGAGAAGAGCACAAGCAGAATATGGGATCTTATCCAGAGGAGCAGTGACACCAAAGACAGAGGCAGAACCCAGAGAAGCAGTGATGGCCTGAAATGGAGCCAGAGATGATGACGTGGAGCGATGGAGCAGCTGGAGACTTTAGATCCAGAGAGGGAGAGTGACTGTGTGCTGAAGACCTGGGGAGTACGGGGGGAAGGATTGCATGGAGGGGATTTTGGTTGGTTGATGATTGCATGGAGGGGATTGAACCATGACAATGAGACGATATAAGATAGAATGAATGTAAAACTAATGTTCTCCCATGTAAACTATCACATAATTCACAATAAAACATTAAAAAAAAAAAAAACAAAAAACAAAGGCAGAGGCAGAGACGGGGTCATGGAGATGGGGAGCGGCTGAGGACTCTAGATTCATGGGAAGATAGTGATTCAGAAATAGCGGTCAGGAGGCAGATTTGCAGAATATACCCTTTGGTGTTGTAAATTATAATACATGCCTGAGTGTTTTAAAAAAAGAGCTAAAATGAGTAGAGCGAAATACTGTTAACTGATGGTACATGGAGGGGATTATAATCATTCTAATGGAAAAAGGTGTACAATTTGTTGAATATAAAACTGATAATCTGCCCTTTAAACTTTCACTCAATCCACAATAAAAACCTTTAAAAAAATAAAGTATCTTCTGTTCCTCTAGCTGTTCCAGACTTGTCTGCTTGTCCTTTCAGGTGAGAATGTTCCACCTCAGAAGGTTCTGGGTGGGGCTCAGGACTCCACCTAAGGTTTTATAGTCTACAAATGCTCTGCCAACAGCGTGTTTCACTGAGCAAGTTCTAGAATCCCTTTTAGGTATTCTAATTAGTTATAGGCTGGAGATAGGCTTACAAACTTTCTGTAATCTTGTTCCCCAATATTCCTTTCTCTCCCATTCAAGTGTCTATTGTACAGTAGTAGGCAAACAAAACCAATATTCATAAGACAGTCAAGTATTTCCCCTCTTTGACCCATTCAGATTATGCCTCAATTCCTGTATCAGAGCATCCTGTTGTTCCAAGGTTGAACATACATCATTATTTACCTCTGTCCCTTTTAGCCCATGAAAAACTGCATAAATGTTCTCCTATCTGCATTGTTCTTCCATTCCCCTCCCCCTTATTATGTATTGCCTTCCCCAACACCCCAACTATGATGAGTCTTCCCCCTATCCTATATTCTACTATTCCCTCCCCAACCTCCCCCATTCCCTCCCACCACAGGTAACTAACAAAGATTTTTTTTTTCCTTTTAGTATGAATATCTTTCCTTATGCTTTTACAATAGAGGTTTTATGCAATATTTTTCCTTTTGTGACTGACTAATTTCACTCAGCATAATGTCCTCAGGGTTGCTATTCAGTGGCTTGCATCTTCCTTGGTATTCTTCAAGGTAGCATAATTTTCCATTGTGTGTATATACCAAAGTTAGTTTATCCATTCTTCCATTGATGGGTACTTAGGCTGTCTCCATCTTTTTGCTATTGTGACTAGTGCTGCTATGAACATTGGTGTGCATGTATCTACTTGTGTTATGGCTCGTATTTGTGGATATATACCAAGTAGAGAAATTGCTGGCTCATAAGGCATTTCTATTTCCAACTGTCTGAGGAAGCGCATAAAGTTTTCCAGAGTGGTTGGATCATTTTGCGTTCCCACCAGCCATGTAGGAGGGTCCAAGCCTCTCCACATCCCCACCAGCATTTATTGTCCTCTGCTTTTTTGAACATTGCTGTTATTGTTGGCGTGAGATGGTATCTTATTGTTGTTTTGATTTGCATCTCTCTTATGGTCAATAATCGTAAGCATTTCTTCATACGTTTATTGCCTGCCTGAGTCTCTTCCTTGGTGAAGTGTCTCTTCATGTCTTGTGCCCATTTTTTAATTGGGCTATTTGTGTTTTTCTTGTAGAGCTGTTGTTCTGTTTCCAGTAGATTTTAGAAATTAGTCCCTTGTCTGATATGTCATTGCAAAATATTTTTTCCCAGTCTGTGGGCTCCCTTTTCACTCTTTTGGTGAAATCTTTTGATGCACTTAAGTTTCTAATTTTTAGTATGTCCCAATCATCTATTTTGTCTTCTTTGCTTGTGTAATTTTCAAAATGTTTGGTAGTCTGTGTGATTCTGCATTAGAACCCTTAAATTTGTCACTATGTTTTCATTGATGGCTTTTATAATTCTAGGATTCACATTTAGGTCTTTTACATGCTGAATTGGTTTTTGTATATAGCATGAGGTAAAGGTCTTGTTTCAGTCTTTTGCATATCGATTTCCAGTTATTCCAGCACCATCTGCTGAAGAGACTATCTCCTCCCCATTTAATGTTCTTTGGTCCTTTGTCAAAGATCAGTTGACTGTATATAAATGGATTAATTTCTGGAATCTCAATTCTGTTCCATTGATCAATGTAACTTTCATTGTACCAGTACCAGGCTGTCTGATCACTGTAGCCATGTAGTAAATTTTGAAATCAGGGAATGAGAGGCTTCCAACTTTGTTCTTCTTCTTAAGTAGTCCTTTACTTATCCTGTGTCTCTTTCCTTTCCATATAAAATTAGTGATTTTTTTTTTTACCATCTCTTTAATGAATGTCATTGGAATCTGGATTGGGATTGTGTTATATGTATAGACTACTTTGGGTAGTATTTGTCTAAATCTTTTTAATATTAAAAACACTATAAACCATAAAGCCTACTTTGATGAGAAAAACAAATCTTGAAACTAAATGGGTTATTAAAATGTACATTTTTCTTTTTCCTTAAGAAATTAAAAAAAAAAAAAATGTTTACGGACCAACTATCCGTTTTGGAAGAAGTTCAGCCAGAGTGTTCCTTGGAGGCCAAGATGGCCAAACTTCGTCTCTCATACTTTGAACATATTGTCAGGAGGTATAAGTCGCTGGAGAAGGATATCATGTTTGGTAAGGTGGAGGGTCAGAGAAAAAGAGGAAGACCCCCAACAAGATGGATTAGCCAAGTGGCACCATCAATGGACTCAAGTGTAGCAACAGTAGTGAGGTTGGCCCAGGATCAGGCAGTGTTTTGTTCTGCTGTGCATAAGGTCACTATGAGTCGGTATGGACTCAATGGCACCTAACAACAACTGTTTTTTTTTTTTTTATAATAGTTACTTTATTTTGTTGGAAGTTTTTCGATATATGTAGTTGATATGCTAAGAAATTTTGTTTTGGTGTTCAATTTTTATTTTGTTTTGTTATTAATTTGATTTTTCTTCCTTCTCTGGGAAATCTCTTTTGTATATCTACTCAGCAGAATGTCAGTATACATTATTCTAAATTAGCTACTTGCTTAAAATAATTTCCTCAAGGTTGTTTTCACTTAGTTTTGAGATGAATGCATATACCACGTAACTACAGCAACATTTTCAAAGTGATTTCTATGGGGAAAGTATTCTATCATCACATGAGTTTGTAAAACATGCTTAACATCTCTCATTGCCTCTCAACTTGGAAAGTTAAAATTTAAACATGGAACCTCTAAAACAATTCTTAACCTACTCTTCTCTTTACTTATTCTTCAAAGAATGCTTTTTCAGAATTGATCTTTTCAAAATCTGAGGAGGTAGTATCCTGTGAATATGCTTACCAAACATTAATTTGCATAAGAACCTTCTAGGAATGTTGTTGAAATCCATAATCTGATTCAATAGGTCATGGGTAATAAATTAGATTCTGCATTTCTAGTAATTTGCCTTGTGATTCCCTTATTGTTGGTATACTGATCAAACTTAAGTCATGATGTTATGGAAAGGAAGGTTTAGTAAACAGACTAACAGACTAAAGCCTGATATACCCAAACACACATATACACACATTTTTTTTTTTCTGCAAGTCCTCTGCAGTGAATTACTTCTAATGACCCTTCAACCCATAAACTCTGTAACTCCCACGAAACAATGTTTTTGCTCTGCTAGGTTTTGGTAAGAGAAGATGGGAGAAGGCATTGATAGGATTATATGATTCAGTTGTGAATGATTGTTCATTGTTATTGTAAAAACTTGGAACGCTAAAATGTATAAAATATGCCATCTCAGAAGTAGGAATGATGAATCTCACTACTATTAAAGAAGAGCCAGGAGTGGAGCACAGCCTTTTGACCTCTATAATTCTGCACATTGAACTTCCTCAACCAAGCAATAGAAAGATTCCTGGCAGAGAAGCAGCAGCAGCCACTGATTCAAGATCCAGAACACAAGAAAAAGTGGTGAGTTTCCCAGCCCATGGATCAAGTAAATTTGAGTGACTTAGGGCAGGAGGCTAGCTTGCAGAATGGGGTGGCTTCAGACACTGATTAGGAGATGTAGATTTGCTGACTCACGGAACTAGAATGTGTGTCTTCAGGTAGCGACTTGTGGTGGAGTGCTGTGCCCTGTGAACATTCATCAGAAGTCTTAGAAGCCAAGGTAGGGCTGAGGCCAAGTAAAGGGGTCAAGGGTCTGAGAGAGGCCTGCCTGTAGGCACAGCAAAGGAGAGGTTGTCTTGACTAGAAGACCCATGTCCTGAACATTTCTGACCCTAAATTGTAACCTATTAAGTTCCCTAATAAATCTCATAACTGTAATTATAGTGTCTGTCTTCTGTGTGGCTATTGCAATGAAATATCAGTGTAGCTGAATAGAGAACACTGTTTGGTGCAATCATATTTTTCAGTAACCTAGCATTCATTCATCAAATATTTATTGAATACTGTTGTGTAGGATTTTATTTTAGAAAATGAATGCAGAAATACTCAGGTTTGTCATATTTAAACTCTTTAGTTTATTGAAAAAATAGTCATGACAAGACACGCAATAGAGACCTAATAACAATCATTTAGAACTGGAGAATCAGAATTAACAAGTACAGCTACAAGGTTAGTTAAATGGCTAGAGTGCATATATTTAGATTTGAGGTTTTTACCTTTAATAAGAGACCTGGGGAAGAAGACTTAACCTCAGCTTGAACTCAGCAGAGATGCCTCATAGCTAGGTCACAGGTCAGCAAAACGCGAACAGAGTCTCAGTTGGCTCTTGAGACAGAGTAAGATTCTAGAGAAAGATCCTGTTGCTTTTGTCTTTTTGTAGTGAGTAGAAATTCAGGGTTTGTATGTAGAGTTCTCACCTTGACCTTACATGCTATGAGACACAGCGTGACATCAAAGACTACCATGTCATGTCTGTTCTCCAGGATTAGACATTGGTTTTGTATCACATTTCTTTTCTTCAAAGTTAGAGATTAGTGAGGTCATTGGGACTCATGTCTCCAGGAGAATTTACAAAAAAATTATGCCATGTTTGTTTGTTTGATTTTTTATTACAGCATGTCAAGTCAAAAGTTTTTTATATGCTTTACATATGTCACATGATTCCATGCTTCTGTATTTAAATTCAGAAAACTTCTAAATAATTTTCTCATAATTTAGAGGTTTCTGGTGGCTTACAGTTAATGTCAAAGCCTCACAATGGTAGACACAATTTTTTTCTAAGTTAATCTCATGAGTGCATATATATATATATACTTTTAAAGCATAATAGCATTTTGTACTTTATAGGATTTGAGATCATTACGGAAACATACAGAAAAAAAATGCATAGAGACTGTATGAAGCATGGTATACAACGAGAAACAAATATAAGTTTGAAAAAGGAAGGAACATTATAATAGTGAATTATTTGAAAAGTAGACAACATGGATTTGCAAGCTGTGAATAATTGAGTACTATAGATAGCATCTGCAGGGATAAATGACAGGATTCAAAATGTACTGTAACATGCTTGTATATACTAATATTTCTATGGCTGAGAAAGGATATTGTCACAGTGTGTTCCATGGAATGTAAAAATTTGATGTAAAAAGCAACTGAACACAATGGCATCAGAAGAGCTAAATGATAGGACTTAAAGGTTAATAGAGTTTCCATAGCCTCAACCCAATTGAACAGCAGAGGTGGTATTGCTGCACACCAGAGCTGTTGGGGATTGCTAGAGAAGCTGTTACAATTAGGAAAACCAGGTGCACTGGCCAGAAGAGTAAGGGACTAAAGAGTCCCCAAGGATGGAAGTCGAGTTGGGAAATGAAGCTGCAATGAGTAAGAAAACAGCAGTCAGTGAACTGCCATCAGATAGGGTCTAGTATTGAGAGGACTCATAATTAAACCAGGGATTCAGACATGACATTAAACATGTTAAGAGATTTTATTTTAAAATAAAAATCTCACAACTGCCTTCCTGCCTCAGGAAAAAGCAGTTTGGGTTTGTAATTGATGTTGTTACTATTTGAGAGTAGTATTTCCCAGTGTTGTCCATGACCCAAATGCATCAGAATTACATTGGTGACATTTTAAAACCCATAGCAGGTCTAAGTCTGAAATATTTTAAAAGAACACAGAAAACTTTTAGCAAGTTTCCAACATGGTTGAGATACACCGTACCTGAATGAGATACACTGTACCTGAAACTGAGAAAGACAAACATAGTCAGTGGTTACAGACTGGATACCAGAGATGGACAGAATTAGGAAGGGATCCACAGTTTCTGTCTAAGGGCATTACCTAGATCACTAACTGTTCCCTCTAAGATCTCTCCCAAGAACACTGTGCAGCCATGCTATTATTAAGTTTGCTATCATTTGTTTGTTTGTTTTTCTCCTACAGTTATAGTGACATAGATGTAATGTAAAATGGAAACCATCTCACATATATTAGAATGTGACTGGAAAGGTTGTATTTAGTTTTTGTTGTTGTTGTTAAGTGTCATTTAGTTGATTCCAACTCATAGCAACCCTGGACAGTGTTTCTGAAGAGTAGATGGTGAGTTTGAACCACAGATCTTGTAATTAGCAGTCCAGTGCTTATTCTGCAGTGTGGGGTGAAAACATGACTTGGTTTTCATAAGGTTTATTTTCTTCAGAAAATGAAAGTCTAAAGTAAAGTCTTTCTTCTAGTTTTGTTAACTATTTTATGTGTTTTGTTTTATTGCTTGTTTGTTTTGTTTTTTAATTTTCAAGCTAGATTGCAAGATGCTTAAGGGCAAAATGTTGCTTGCATTTCTCTATGCTTAAACAACATTCAATACATATTTGTTTAAAGGAACTGTTCTTGTTATTGTTGAGTGCCATTGAGTCAATTATGGCTCAGAGCCACACTGATAGGATTTCCAAGGAGTAGCTAGTGGATTCGAACTGCCAACCTTGTGATTAGTAGTCTAGTGCTTATCCTACAGTGCCACACCAAAGCTCTGTAAAAAAAATATATATATATATATTCAACAGACTATCAGAGAAAATATGAAAGAAAAACAAGGTACCTGGTTAAAACAAAAGCAAGACATAATATAGTACAAAATAATCAAATTCTGTTTTATATTGCTTCAGAATTTAAAAAGTCTGAAGACTTTTTGCTTGCAAATGACTGCAGCCAGGCAGAGTTTAGTTCCACCTTGTGCCTAGATTTAAGTGTTCAGATGCCAGCTTTTCTTAAGTACTTCATGCATCTCTGACAGCCAAGCCACCAGAGTTAGAAGCAGAGTATATTTTAAAATAGGTTTGGGGCCATTTCCCCCAGCTGTCATTGCAGAAACTTTCCTGGGTATGCCCCTTAATGGCTGCCTTAATGGTCACCTGGTTGTGATATCATACAGAGAACCTCAGAGATGGACTGCAAGCTTTCCTATCTGCGATAGTCCACTCCCAATATCCTAGGCCCTGAATGTGTATGTTGTTAATCATAGTTGTGAGGAGAAAATCCTTTGTGCTCTGTGCCCTGTAAAATATCAACTTGTGGAGGTAGACCTTTGGAAACTCATCATGGCATCATATTGATGCCTTCTCTCACCGAGTAGTCTATGCTTGTTTTGTCTTATTTTGCTTCTGCTTAAGACTTAGTAGAGAGTCTCTATGGTATTTTTATGTGGAGTCCTGGTATGACACTGTAGGAGAAGCACGCAACCACAAGATCAGTTTGAACTGCAAGTCTGGTGGTTCAAACTTATAACCCATTCCTTGGAAACCTATACAGGGTTGCTATGAGTCAGAGTTGACTCAACGAAACGTAACAACAACTGTTGCGGACTGTGTAAGACTGGTCAGAGGTTCAAGGCCCTGTAGGCCCAAGTGTAACAAATGAAGCCACTTGGCAGTTAATAGCAAATTGTTTTCCATCAAATTGTTTAGTCATATTTATTTAATTCCAAACATGAGCCCTGTATGTCCACAGAGAAATGCAATATTCCCCTAAGTTTCTAAGGTCAAGACTTTCCCCCTAGAACCAAGGCAGTAAAACTTCCTCAGAGGACGAACAAGGACACGTTTACTGGGATTTAGCAGGGAGGCTCTGGAGAGGAACTGCCCGGGGTATATTCACCTGGGGTGGAGCAGTAAATTCTGGGAATACGGGATTAAGGACAATGGGGACAACGCCCTCGGACCACCCTGGGTTCAATCAGTTTGATCCAAGTGAAAGTTAAACCCAGTAAGGAAGAAAGGAATGTTGGTTTAAGTAAGGTTTACTGGCTTAACTTATCTTAAAGATTGTCTTGTCTGAATGATACCATTCTTCTTCTGTAAAGATCCCTCCCCGCTTGGTGTGAAGCTCCTCCCCTGAATAAAGCAGAGGCCTGAGCCTCCCCAGGTGTGCATTACTGGTTAGAAGGCTTGCAGTAACGATTGCAGTGCATTACTGGTTGGAAGGCATGCAGTAAAGATTGCAGGGCAGTGAGTTTCTGCCTGCAGAGGCCACGATGCCTGTACTCCCAAGCCTGCCCACCAGTGATGCATCCAGCCTGGCTTTGGGGTGCCTCATTGTCTCCCTCCTTCTGTTTGTCTGTGTATTCTTTCGCTATCCCTATCGCCGCTGGATCTCCCTTCCTCGTGAACCAAACACTCGTGAACAACACAACTATGCTGGTGGTTCAAACTTATCACCCATTCCTTGGAAACCTATACAGGGTTGCTATGAGTCAGAGTTGACTCAACGAAACGTAACAACAACAACAATGATAATACTTATATATGTGAGGATGGGGTCTTTTTTTCTGCCCTATAATATCTAAACATAACCCATCAGAAAATGAGAAAAAATATTAATTCAGAAATATAACATGGAAAACAAACAAAACATTTTTAGAAGAGACCAGAAATGCTCAGGATCTGTAGAAAGAATCATATAACATATAAAAAACATAAAAAGTGAATAAACAGAGGATTTATCTATGTAATATGTCTTAGTAAGACACAGTATAACAATTATCAATTTCACCAATACCAGTAAAAGTACAATTAGACCACCACTTAAAAAAAATAAAAAAATTGTTCAACAAATTGTAAAATTCATTTGGACAAAAAAATATGAAAGTGCAACCAAGATATTTCTGAAAAATAAGATTAACAGGGGTCCTGTTGTGACACTGTAGGTAAAAGCACTGGCCCACAAGGTCAGTTTGAACTGCAAGGGTAGTGGTTTGAAATCACCAGCCACTCCTCAGAAACCCTATACAGAGTTGCTATGGGTCGGAACTGACTTGACAGTACTTAACAGCAACAACAGTAATAAATGCAATTTACAATAAAATGCATTGTAAAATAGAAAAATCTTCATCCAGAGAAAGCTACATCAATGCAGCATGGTGGAAAATCACACAACACAGCCCTGGAAAACCAGGAATTCAATATACTGCAAGTTTGTCATTTCAAATCAATAACTACTGTTGAGAAAACTGGCTGGTTGTTGAAAAAAAAAGCTGAAGTCCAATTTCATAGCTTTTTAAAAAATTGATTTATATTGATTTAAATGCAAATTTATAATGATTTAAATGCAAAAGTTGGTTTAAATGAAAAAATTGAATCCAAAAGATACTGGGAAAAAATCATGGGAGCATATTTTTATTGTCTAATCATGAGAAAGTTCTTATGAAACTTAGAAGTTATGGTTAAAATTGTGACTATATATCAATAAAAACAGCTATACAGACTTCTATTCTCATCAAGCAGAACAGATGGACTCTTATGATAAAAATGAAAATAAAAGCTTCAATAAATATGATAACAGTTTGAAAGCAATAGAGTTTTTGTGTTTTGTTTTGTTTTTTTAATGAAAGTAGGAGGAATTACAATCTTTGAAACAGAAGGAAACACAAAATAAAGCTCATATTGTTTTCTTTCCTGGGTATTTTCTATGTTTGAGGGAGAGGGACATGGTACCTAAGTAAAAAGCAAAAATTCATGTTATCTGTTGAGGTCCGCACTGGGATTTAAAGAGTCAATCTTAAGGAAAAGGGAACATCAGAAAAGTTAGTCTAAAATCTGAATCCAAATTTCCCCCCAAACATTAGCTGATTCTCAAGCCATATAGGTACAGAAACCCAAAAAAACTCACCATAAAACATCAGGCAGAAGCTATAAGCTGAGCAAGAATTTCATCAGAGACTGGAGTTCAAAACCTGGGGGACTGAGAGGCCTTGATGAGTCCTCAGGCTTTCAATTAAGAGCCAAAAAGACCACACATAGGAGTAAAAGAAACATGTCAGTATGTTGTTGTTGTTAAGTGCCGTTAAATCACTTCCAACCCATAGTGACCCTATATAGGGTTTCCAAGGAATAGTTGGTGAGCTTGAGGTCCACACTGTCTTTGCAGTTCAGTCCATAACCTTTAGTGCCACATTAAGGGTCAGCAAACTACAGACTATGGACAAAATATAGTTTATTAATTCTTTTTATATGGCTAGAGGTCTGAGAATGTTTTTTTCTTTTAAAAACAAATGTATTGGGCACAGGTACGCGGGCTCCGGAGAATACAGGGGTGGTATCACACAGGGAGGCCCCAGCCTGGTAGACAGACAGCCTGGGGGCAAATATAAAACATTAGGCCTTAACATTATGTGCTTGCTTTTTAAAAAAATCAAACTGCTGAGGAGTTACAAGCATTTTGAGCCTCTACCTACCTGTGCTTAGTTCCCACCCTGGGGACTGCCCCACCCATTGCAGAGTGTAGAGCTCAGGGCTTGAGTGGAGTCATTCAGAGGGCGGCGGATGCTCCCGAAGAGCTAGCGGGGCCACAGGAACTAGCGCGACCCATCCCAGGGGGGCTTCATTGCCACGTTGGGCATTGTCAGCATGGATATAGGGCGAATTGGGGTGCTCATGGCACAGGGAGACAGAGAGAGGCATTGTAGATGTCATCAGACACAGCCGCACCATCTGCCTGCCCCCACCCTCAGCTTTTTCAGCCTAGGCCAGCCCTCTGCCCAGCCTCCGAGCCTCAGGCTCACCCATCAAGGTGCAGGCCAGCCCAAGCTGAGACATAAATAACAAAGCAGTCCTGCTGTAATTCTGTGGGTTAATGCACCAGACTGCAAAGCCTTTCCAACTGCAAGGAATGTGATTCGAGCTCACTAGCTGCCCCTTGGAACCCCTATACTGGGTCGCTGTGGGTCATGATTAACTCCACAGCATACCAACAAGGAAAAGAGCTCAGAAGGGGCTGAAAAAGAGTTAGGGCACTAAAGACTTACTTACATGAAGCCACGCTTTTTTCCTTCTTCTTATGCCCCTCCCCCTTCTTTGTGTGTGTGTGTGTGTGTGTGTGTGTGTGTGTGTG
>NW_006408754.1:1241930-1255129 GCF_000296735.1 Chrysochloris asiatica
ACCCATAACAAAAGAAGAAATCGACCAGGTCATCAAAAGACTCCCAACCAAAAAAAGTCCAGGCACAGATGGCTTCACAGGTGAATTCTACCAAACATTTAGGGAAGAGCTGAAAGCGAAGAGGACTTAAAATGCTTACTGATTAACATCAATGGCCACAGCCCTTGGTATGGATCGCACCTCAACGTAAAGAAAACAAAAATCCTCACCACTAGATCAATAAATAACATCAAGATAAATGGAGAATAGATTGAAGTTGTCAAAGACTTTATTTTGCTCAGATCAACCATCATCACTCACGGAAGTATCAGTTAAGAAATCAAACGACGTATTTATTACATTAGGCAAATCTGCTGCACAAGACTTCTTTAAAGTGTTCAAAAGAAAAGATATCAGTTTGAGGACTAAGATGCATCTGACCAAAACAATGGAATTTTTGATATGCATGTGAAAGTTGGACAGTAAATAAGGAAGATCATAAAAGAATTGATGCATTTGAGTTGTTTTTGGAGGAAAATATTAAAAGTACAATGGAATGTCCAAAGAACAAACAAATCTGTGTTGGAAAAAGTATATTCCTTGGAGACAAGGATGGCCAGACTTCACCTCTCATACTTCAGACATATTATCAGCAGGGATCAGTTCATGGAGAAGGACGTCATGTTTGGTAAAGTGGAGGGTCAGACGAAGAAGAGGAAGACCCCCCAACGAGATGGACAGGCGTAGTGGCAGCAGCACTGGGTTCAAACGTAAAAATAATTGTAAGGTTGGCACAGGACTGGACAGTGTTTTGTTCTGTTGTGCATAGAATCTCTGTGATTTGGTACTGTCTCAATGGCACCTAGCTACAACAGCAACATGTATGATAATATTCCATTAGTGAAGTATGTAGAAATACCATGTTTCTAGATACATGTACACCCACTTATCAAATATTGACATGGTTAGTTTCCAAAACCCTATGTTATGTGAAAATCTGCATTATATGAAAATAAAGGATGACCACATCACCTCCCCGCCTAACTACATACTGTGAACTTCCCACCAGACCCCTACTGTATATCTCCCATATCACTCAGGAAAGGCCAGCCCCCACTACCTCTGCAGCAGAGGGCCAAAGTTTGGCAGCCCAAGCACCACCACCTGCCCCATTCCTGTGATCCCTCCCTCTGTTCTCACTGTATTTTCAGGATGGGTGGCCCTTGCTCATCCCCTCCAAAATCCCAAAACACCCTTGGTGGAGGCAGAGAGATCTCTGTCTATGGGTGGGAGAGCCTGGGTATCCTGGGGTGCTACATGCTGCCTGCTGGTTCTCCCTGTCAGCTCCTCACCCAAGTACTACCCACTCTTGCTAGATGGCACTTCAACCATCTGCACCCATATCCCCATGAGAATCAGTGTTCCAAAGCTTCATCTAATATCCTAACAACCAGGCATAGCCTCCACTCTTGACTGTAAAGTGAGTTACCTCAGACCACTCACCTACTGAGCCCACCCTTGAACTGGTAGCCTGCACTGCACTCATCTTTACTCACATAGGAGAGGGTTTTTGTTGTTGTTAAGTGCCGTCGAGTCGATTCCGACCCATAGCGACCCTGTATAGGGGGTTTCCAAGGAGCAACTTGTGAACTTGAACCACTGGCCTTGTGGTTCAAATGACTTTACAGTCTGCATTTACCTAACCCACAGTGCCACACCAGGACTCCCCATAGATGATGGTCTGCAGACATGGAGTCCTGTTCACCTCTGACACTTAAGTGCCCCATTTCAGGGTTCTTGACCATGGCCCAGTTCATCCCTGTAACTCCTCAGAGCTGTGAGCTGGGTCCAGACCACAGGGTCATACTTCATCCCAGGCATCAAAGTCAACCCAGCATCAGGACACTGACTGTCACTGCCCTGACCTCAGACCCCTGTGTGTAACTAGGATTCCTCTAGCATTGTCCCATCCCCCCTGGCCCCACTTCAATACCCGCTGTGTTTCACTTGGCACCCTGGCAGCTTGGGAATAACATGTCGCATCTATCCTCCTAAGCATTAAAATACTATGCAGTACAAACTTCAATTGTACATGCATACTGTGTCTGCTGGTTAGGGAAACAGTCAGGGACTTCATCATTCCTTATTGCCAGATGTACATCATTAATGTGCATAATAGCTGAATAGTAGATTTTTAACTTTTGTCATATGTGGGAAATAGCAGATGATGAGATAGTTGACAAGTGAAGAGTTGTTGTTGTTGTGAAGTGAAGAGTAAGTGTACGTATATTGTATATGCTTAGAAAACCTGGAAAGTATATCCATCCATTGCCGTCAAGTCAATTCTGACTTAAAGCAAGTCTATAGTGTGGTGCTATGGATTAATGCACTGGAGTGCAAGGTCAGTTTGAACTGCAAGGTCGTTGGTTCAAGCTCACCAGCCACTTCTCTAAAATCCTATATAGGGTTTCTATGGATCAGAACCAACTCCACAGCACTTAACAACAACAACAACATAGGACCATATAGAACTGTTCTTTAGGGTTTCTGAGATTCTAAATCATTACAGGAGCAGACAGCCTCATCTTTCTCCCAACTGTACCTATTAAATAACATTTCCTAGGGGTGAGACTGATAAGAATTAGAGTGCAGAAGACATTTTTATTTTTACTTTATGTTCTTTTGGATAAACTATTTGCAATAAGAATATCATAATTTTATAATTTCAAATTTAATACTAAAGTTGAATATAAAACTTTGGCCTAGATGTAACAGTTTATATCCCTAAATTAGATTTCAATAATGAGATTACTGTTGAAGAGTATGGGATGGAAAAAAAAAAGATACATATGTTGTGTTGTTAAGTGCCATTGAGTCATTTTCAACCCATAACAACCCTGTATAGGGTTTCTGAGGAGTGACTGGTGAGTTTGAACCACTGACCTTGCAGTTCAAACCAACTTTGCAGTCCAGCACATTAACCCACAGCACCACACCAGGACTCCAAAGATATATACAGTTAGTGGTATATATGGCTAGTGCTCTGTCTAGTTTGGAAAGCACAAAAAGTTAGACGGTTGAAATTTAAGCAAATCACTTTTCTTCCATTTATTCTCCTTATTAGTAAAATATGGGAAATTGGATTAGAATAAATAAGATGAATAAGGTTCCTTACTTTACTCATTCTTTATAAATCATGAGCCAGAAAAGCTAGAAAGATTAAAACGAAAATCAAAGTATAAAGAAACTTTATTGGAGACAGACCTCAAACATATCAATGTGATGTATTTATTCCTCCATGAAATGTTGGCTCCTGGAGTTTATAACCAGGGCTTAGAAACTGTAGCAATAATATGAAAAACAGGCTTCACAAGACTGCAGCACTCAATTCCACTTAATAGTAAATAACTTTTTTCTTTCTTCAATGCAAGATATAAAGAATTTACATGTCTTTAATTTTCAAGTTTTCCAAGTATCTTTACCATTTTCTCCATTTCAAGTATCTTTTCTCATTTCCCACTCTTTGAAATATAAGCCATTGAAAAATGAACTCATCAGCATAAAATTGTCCTAGAATGCATATTCACTAGCATCTTAGTGTTTCCCAACCTGCTGATGCTGCTAATATGATTGACTCAGTAAATAAACATTTTACATGTTATGTGCCAAATGCATTTCACAACTTTCAAAATCTAGGAATGCTATCACAATTCAAGTGTTTGTTCATTTGGGGGGTTTGTTACTGTTGTTGTGGCTTTTTTCTAGTGCCAATGCAGGCAGTTCACAAGTTTCAAATTGGCTGTCTTTCAGAATTTAGTTTTTAAATCAACTGTTTAGAATTAGGATTATATTTCTCCCCAGAGAGAAACAATAGTATAATGCAACATGTGTTTTCAATATAAACGGAAATAAACTGCTTAATTTGACGATGGTGGTGGTGGTGATGCGCCATCGAATCAGTTCTGACTCATAACAACCCTTTATAGGGTTTCTGAAGTAGTAAATCTTTACAGGAGCAGAAAGCTTCACCTTTGTTCTATGGAACAACTGGTAGATTCAATCTGCAGAACTTGCAGTTAGCAGCCTAGTACATAACTACTATGCTACCTGTCTCCTTGCTTAATCTGTTGTTGTTGTTGTTGTCGTTAAATACCGTGGAGTCGGTTCCGACTCATAGTGACCTGCACGGGGTTTCTGAGGCTGCAAATCATTATGAGAGCAGAAAGCCTCATCTTTCTCCCGCGGAACAGCTGGAGTTTCGAACAGCTGACCTTGAGGTTAGCAGCCCAATTCATAACCACTACGCTACCAGAGCTCCTTAATCTGTAGTGTAGCAAAAATAAAGTACTTTTTAAAAAAGTTTTTATTGTGAATTATGTGTTTGTTTATATGGGTGAACATTATCTTTACATTCAACCTATCATACTTTGTTTCATTGCAATCATCACAGTAAAGGGCAGAGGTGAATCACAATGAAAGCCAATGTCTTAAGAGTCAGATCCAGATTAGAATCAACTTCCCAGTTGACAAATCATTTAAAGAAAATCAAGCATCCTCAACTGTAAAACAGAGATTGTGATTTTACTTCCCAGAATTGTTTTGAGAAGTATCTGAGAATATGCAATTAGTCATTTCTTCCGTCTTAACTCCCCTTCTAGCCTCCTCTTCCTACTAGGTTATAATCACTTACTTTCTCATTTGAAAGCAGAGGGTTTTTGTGTGTTCATTCAGTCTGTTTGTTTGTTATAGGCTACTAGCCAAATGCTTGGAAGGGTGAGCACAGAGTGGCCTTGGAAGAAAGGCCTAGCTAAGTGCTTCCAAAGGAAAATCACAGCTTTGAAAGCCCCATGAAACACAATTCTAAAATACATGAGCTTGAATTTATTTGACAGCAACTTTGGAGTCCTGGTGTGGCACTGTGGGTTAATGTGTCAGACTGCAAAGCCGTTTGAACTGCAAGGTTGGCAGTTCAAACTCACCAGCTGCTCCTCGGAAACCCTATCCTGGGTTGCTATGGGTTGGAACCTACTCAATGGCACTTAACAACAACAACTGGTCTTTTATGTTATGTTTTGTCTTTACATCACAGTTACTACATTAGCTAAATCTAGAAATGGTCCTGGTGTGGCACAGTGGGCTAATGCGTCAGACTGCAAAGTCGTTTGAACTGCAAGGCTGGTGGTTCAAGCTCACCAGCTGCTCCTTGGAAACCCTATATGGATTGCTATGGGTCAGAATCGACTGTACAGCATTTAACAACAACAACAACAAACTTTAATTGATGCCTCAAATAACAAGTGAGAGATGGATACTGCTTCAACTATGAAGGAGCAGGGAAAATTGGACACAGAGCTCCTGAAAGGCTCTTTGGTGATGATGTCTCATATTGTTGTTGTTGTTGTTGTCAGGTTCCATTGAGTTGGAACCGACTCATAGCGACCCCATGCACAGCAGAACAAAACAATGTCTGATCCTGGGCCAACCTCACTACCGCTGCCACACTTGACACCATCAATGATGTCATCTGACTGGTCCATCTCGTTGGGGGTCTTCCTCTTTTTCTCTGAACCTCCATCTTACCCAGCATGACATCCTTCTCCAGGGACTGTTCCCTCCTGACAATATGTCCAAAGTATGAGAGACAAAGCTTAGCCATCCTGGCCTACAAGGAGCACTCTGGCTGCACTTCCAAAACAGATCTATTGGTTCTTTTGACTGTCCTTGGCACTTTTAGTATTCTCCTCCAACACCACAACTCAAAAGCATCAATTCTTCTATGATCTTCCTTATTCACTGTCCAGCTTTGGCATCCATATGAGGTTATTGAAAATACCATGGCTTGGGTCAGGCGCACCTTAGTCCTCAAGTTTACATCTCTGCTCTTCAACACTTTAAAAAGTTCCTGTGCAGCAGATTTGCCTAATGCAATACATTGTCTGATCTCTTGACTGCTGCTTCCACAAGAATGAAGTCCTTGACAACGTCAATCTTTTCTCCGTTGATAAGAATGTTGTTTATTGGTCCAGTGGTGAGGATTTTTGTTTTCCTGACATTGAGATGCAACCCATACCGAAGGCTGTGCTCTTTGATCTTCATCAGTAAATATTTCAAGTCCTCTTCACTTTCAGCAAGCAAGGTTGTATCATCTGCATATTGCAGGTTGTTAATGAGTCTTCCTCCAATCCGGATGCCACGTTTTTCTTCATAGAACCCAGCTTCTCATATTATTTGCTCAGCATATACAATAAGTCTCATATTAGTGGTCATCATAATCATCAGTGGAGTCCTGGTGTGGCACTGTGGGTTAATGTGTTAGGCTGCAAAGTCAATTTAAACCACAAGGTCAGTAGTTCAAGCTTGCCAACTGCTCCTTGGGAACTCTGTACAGGGCCACTATGGGTTAGAACCAACTCAATGGCATTTAACAACAACAACGTAATCATCGATATAGAGTGAGAGGAATCAAATTCAGAATTCTGGATACAATGAATTTAGTTTATGTGGATTTTCTGTCCATAATCTTCACAATTTACACCAAATTATTTGGGTGGGACCATGCAAACAGTGTGTACAGAGCTTCAAGGTAGGACTGGTAAGTTTTGTCATACCACTGGGTTTAAAGTGAACCATCTCAGAAGGCAGAAAGGGGACTTCTCACAACCATCAGGAAATAAGAACCATGAGCAGAGCACATCTTTTGGACCCCAAAATCCCTGTGCAAAGAGGGGTTGGTGACAGAGGCAGAGGCATGGATAGACAGGGCAGCAGGCATCCTGGCCCTTTAAAGCATATAAAGCTAATTGCCTTTGAGCTGAAGACTGAATAGCTATATGGAGGGTCCCTTGGGAATATATTCACAGCACTGAAAAAGCTTGTCCAAACAGGGGCAAGGCCAATGGGTCTCATGGCTGAGAAACTAAGGATCAAAGCGAGGTATAGCTCCACATGGCTGAGACGAGACACACATGACTGGAGAACTGCAGCATACTGAGTTGTTTCTGATACTGAACTGTACCCTGTTAACTTTCTTAAGTCCTAGTGTGCACTGTAGGATAAGCACAACACTGCTAACCATAAGACAGGCAGTTAAAACCCACCAGCCACTCCTTGGAAACCTTATACAGGGTCGCTAAGAGTTAGAACTGAACTTGATAGCACTTAACAACAACTTCCTTATTGTCCTCCTTCCCTCTTCCGAAGCCAGAGGAGGTCAGAATAGGCCTGATGCCATTTTTGCAACCACTCACCAGCTGTGCAAATTGGAACAGATATTTAATCTCTTTGTGTCTCAGTTTCCTCATCTGTAAAGTAGGAATATAATAGTACCCACCATCTTAAATTCGTTTGAATGTTAAATGAGGAAATGTATATAAAATATTTAGATGAATGCCTTTCTAATATCATTGCAGCTTAAGGTTTCAAATTATGGTTTGGTGGCTTCCTAATTAAAATAAAATTTGTTGTTGTTGTTGTTGTTAGTTGCCATTGCATTGGTACTGACTCATAGCGGCCCTATGCACAACAAAATGAAACACTGCCTGGTCATGGGCCAGCCTCACAATTGTTGCCATGCTTGAGCCCATTGATGCTATCACTTTGCCTATCCATCTTTTTTGGGAGTCTTCCTCTTTTTCCCTGACCCTCCTTCTCCAGTGACTGGTCCCTTCTGACAATATGCCCAAAGTACGAGAGACGAAGTTTGGCCACCCTGGCCTCCAAGGAGTACTCTGGCTGCGTTTCTTCCAACAAATATCTGTTTGTTCTTTTGGCAGTCCATCATACTTTCCATAGTCTCCTCCAACACCATATTTAAAATGCATCAATTCTTCTATGGTCTTCCTTATTCGCTGTTCAGCTTTTGCATGCATATGAGTTTATTGAAAATACCATAGATTGGGTCAGGTGCACCTTAGTCCTCAAGCTGACATCTTTGCTCTTCAATACTTTAAAAATGTCTTGTACAACACATTTGACTACTGCTTCCATGAGTGTTGATGGTTGATCCAAGAAGAATGAAATCCTTTACAACTTCAATTTTGTCTCTGTTGATAAGAATATTGTGTATTGGTCCAGTGGTGAGGACTTTTGTTTTCTTTACACTGAGATGCAATCCATACCAAAGGCTGTGGTCTCTGATCTTCATCAGTAAATATTTTAAGTCCTTTTCACTTTCAGAAAGCAAGGTTGTATCATCTGCATATCACAGGTTGTTAATGAGTCTTCTTCCAATCCTGATGCCATGTTTTTCTTCATACAATAGCTAGATAACACATAGGCCTAAAGGGACTCCATCTAGAGCCAGGATCTCCACTATCATATTCCTCATGACCCTACCTTGTGAGCTCCTTGATTGGCAGGAAGCCCCAGAGTTTATTCCTCTACAGATCTGAAAGCTACCCTGGACTTTTTGGTTTTGCTTTGGGTTTTTTTTCCTGCCATTGTTTCATTGTTTTTGTTTGTTCTTTCTTCTCCTTCCTCTTCTTATCCCATTCCCTTGATTGCTAACCACAAGGTCAATGGTTCAAATCCACCAGCCATTCCTTGGAAACCCTATACAGGGTCACTGTGAGTCAGAACAGACTCCATGGGACTTAACAACATTTCCACTTTTATTTTCCCTTCTTTTATTCTGTTCCTCATTCTCATTCTTCTTCTTTTTTCCATTTGATCTTTCTTTATACTCTCTCCTTTCTTTCTTTTTTATCTTCCCTCTCACTAGTTTCTATGTGCTTTTTTATTGTCTCTTTTATTTTTCTATTCTATAGCTCCGTTTTCCTGTCCCTCTTTTCTGTTTATAATTATTATATCCCTTTTTCTCCTAGTTGCTACTTCTTTTTATTTTCCTTTTGCTCCTTTATTGTTTTCTCTTTTCATTGTTAGTGGCTTGTTTGTTTATTCTGTTCTGTTTTCATGTGTATGTTGTGTGGGAGTTGACACTTTTTTCAGTTGACACTAGACAGCAACTGTAACCATACAACCCAGCCACAACTCTACCCTCTGCAGTTCCACCTACTAGATAAGAGCCTATACCAGCTCCTATACTATACCACCAATGGTAGAGTGCAACAAACACCAACCAACCCACCCTAAACTGAATTGTAGACAAGACTTCATACATACATGGTGCACATACATACATTCTCTAACTATACCCACTGAGACAGTCAGTAAAAGCCACAGAACACATCAACATTCAACCATCAGTTAAATACAAATATGACAACACCACAATGTCTTGGAGACAACGACAATTTTAGTTCACATGAAGAAACAAGTGAGAATGATTCAAATGACCAATATGTAGAGCCAGAAACCTGTCTGAGGAAGAAATGGTAGTGGAATTTACTGAAAAATAATTCAAAAGAATGATATTTAAGTACCTTCCAGGGATTGGCAGAAAGATCAAGGAAGTCAAGGGGAACAGAAGAAAAAACTTTAGAAGAATTCAGGAAAACACTACAAGAACCAACGGACTAAATAAATGCAAATTTTTTAAATAATACAAAATCTACAAATAGAAATCCCAAAGATAAATACTAAGATTTCAGAAATGGACAATATATTGAAAGGGCAAAGGAGCAGATTTGAAGCAATGTAAGTCTGAATTAGTGAGGTTGAAGACAAATTTTTCAATACTAGTATCCTTGAAGAACAAATAATAAAAAATAATGAAAAATTCTGAAGAAAAAAAGTCTAAGAGTTATGTGGGACCATGAAGAGGAATAATATACAGATAACTGGAATTTCAGAACAGGAACAAATAGTTGTCATGAAAGATGATAAGATAAGTGTACAGTAAGGTGAACCAACCCCAAACAGGATAGATTCCAAAAGACATATCATAGCCAAACTTTCCAAAACCAAAGACAAGGAAAGAATCCTGAGAATGAAAAATGAAAAATTACCTACAAAATGACAGCAGTCAGCCACAGTGGTCAAAATAGCCTGGTACTATTACAACAAAAGACACATAGATTAATGGGACAGAATTGAGAACTGTCTTAGGCCGGGGTTTCTAGAGAAGCAAATCATACCTATTAATAATTACACTGAATGTAACTGGATTAAATGCACCACAATACTGTATGAGACCATTGTTGTTAAAAGTTAAGAAAAAGTCTTGACAAAAGAAAAAAACTGTATAATAGTTATGGGGCTAGAGACTGGACACATGTTAACATGGTTCATGGGGCAGACAATATACAATAAGAAAGAGGCTGATAGCGTAAAAGCAAAAGTATCGGCAGATACAATAGAGGCAAATACTGTTAATTGATGGCATGTGGAAGGGATTACAATCATTGTAATGAAGCAAAGTATACAATCCATTGAACATAAAACTGATGATTTGTTATGTAAACCTTCATTCAATTCACAATAAAAAGTTAGTTTTAAAAAGTATACTTTGGATTTTTTTAAAGGATATGGTCCTTATTTATACATTCAGTATTTGAGATGTTATATCCTTTTTATGGATTAAATTGTATCCCCTGCTAAAATTCGTGTTGGAATCTAAGCCTTTATTTGTGGATGTAATACCATTTGGAAATAGCATGTCTTTGTTATGTAATCGGGCCGTATCAATGTAGGATATATTATTCCATTCCTTCATTTTTCCTTTATTTATAATTTGGTTGTTTTATGATTTGATGTTGTGTTAAATAATGCTGTGTTAGCATCATTTGGAAGCCATTATGATACTGCCTTGCTTAGGTTTCATTTATTTGTTTCAGAACTTTCTTAGTGAACCTATTTATACGGACAACCTCATAGCATCATTTGTCTTAACTTCATTCCTTTAATCATCCTAGATGCTTATTCTTTGTACTCTCTCTCATCTTTCTTGACTTGGAGCCTCTTTAGGTCCATTTATATTACATATCTATTTTACTGGCATATTTTAGCTGGGTTTTTTTTTTTTTTTTTTTTTTGCTTTATGCAGTTCTGTTATTTTTCAGGTCACTATGATTTATATTTACAATGCTGTGTGAAACTTTATCAACTGCTTTCTTCCAGTCAAAGGAATCTTATCACATTTCCCTGGAAGACCAAGGGCAACTTGAGAATATTTCTCATTCTTTTTCTGAAGTAGTTTTGTACTGTAAATTATTGAATTTCAATTTTAATAACTGAGGTTTAGTGTTTGGAACATTTTGAAAATATGGACATTCAGTTATCAATGTAACATCTCTTTCCTGGCTGCAAGACCCATTTAAAAAAGCTGAACCCTAAATCTTAAATAAAAGAACACTTCTCTGTGAAGACATTTAAATATTACTCCTGGTGTGGAGCTGTTAGATAAGCACTGAGCTATTAACCATAAGGACAGTGGTTCAAACCCACCAGTTGCTCCTTCAAAACCCTATACAGGTCACTAGAAGTTGAAACCAGCTCCGTGGAAATTGACAACAACAGCAAATATTGCAGGACAGCTAATTATTCATTGTGGCTCTTCCAGTCAAATTACTCTATTTTGTGGTGTATTGCAAATATAGTCTATATGCTTCTGATTAGGAGTTCTTGTAGCATAGTCATTATGAGTCAGTCTGCTAACCTCAAAGACAGCAGGTCGAAACTACCGGCTGTTGCCCAGGTGGAAAATGAGGCTCTCTACTCCCATAAAGATTTACATCCTTGGAAACCCAAACCAGGGTCACTATGAGTCTGAACCGACTGTGATGCATTTCCTATAAACACCTTCAAAGATACCATAGCTCCAATTGTGCTTAGGTTTAGAAACTGTCATAAATATTTTTAAGACATGCAAATGAGATAGAAACAGAATAAATCATCATGAGTAAAATTCCAGACTTTAGATTGACTTTTCATAGTATGTGATACAGAAGACTTGATAGTTAAGGTAAAAAAGGTGAAAGGGAAAGAAAAATAAAAATCACTGAATTTATTGCACGTTCATTTACAGCAAACTTGATTAGCGATAGAAAAAACATGACTTGCCAACCATCTTCCATACTTCTCCTCTTGTAAGACTGCATAATTTTCTAAAACTATTACACAAAATGTGATATTTGTCTTACTTGGGTTGCTACACAAAATAGCACAAACTGGGTAAGTTGTAAGAATGGAAATCTTTTGTCTCACAATTTTGGAGGCTAGCTGAGTGAACAGAGTGTTAGAAAGGCTGTGGTCTCTCTAAGTCTTCAGAAGAAGCTCCTTTTAAAGTTTCTCATAGCTTTCTTGTAGTCCCAGGCATTCACTAACTTGTAACTTCCTCATCACAAGCCTTTCTTCCCTTTGTCTCTTTGTGTCACTTCTTCTCATTCATAAGACACAATTCAGATTGAATTAGCACCTACACTATTCCCATTTTAAGCAAATTCTATTTTAAGAAAAAAAATCATGTTTACAGGTAACAGGGACAAGGATTAAGATTTCAACATACATTTTGGAAACACAATTTGATCCATAACATGTAAAACATATAGAAAAATAGCGATTGAAATTGATGATTTTAAAGTTGTTCAGGCTCTTAACATATTTGAGAAAGTTCCTCTCCCCTTGGACTTTTGGTACGAACAAAGACACCAGTACATGAAACTTTAATGACAAAGAATATAACGTGTTTGTTATATTCTTTGTCATTAAGCAATTGTCTTAGGACCATTTTTTTGTGTGTGTTTTTTTCTGTTTAATTTATTTATTATAATGATGATAAAGGAGTTCTGGTGTGGTGCTGTATGTTAATGCACCAGACTGCAAAGTCGTTTGAACTGCAAGGTCAGCAGTTCAAGCTCACCAGCTGCTCCTATGATAAAATCTACGTAACAGTTTGTCATTTACACCATTTTTTGTGTGCAACTTAGCGACATTTGCTACATTCATCATGTTGCATAACCATCACCACTTCCAAAGCTCTTTCATCACCCCAAGCAGAAATTTAGTGGCTGTTTAGCAAGAACTCCATTTTCCTTCTACCCCAGGTCCCTGAAAAACCAGTTAAACTTCCATCTCTAAGCATTTGCCTATCCTTGTTGTTGTTAGGGGCCATTGAGTCAGTTCCAACTCATAGTAGCCTTATGCACAAATATAAAACATTACCCAGACTTGCACCATCTTCACAATTGCTACACTTGAGCCCTTTGCTGTTGCCACTGTGCCAATCCATCTCGCTGGGGGTCTTCCTCTTTTTCCCGGACACTTCACTTTCATATCCAAAGTATGAGAGACAAAATTTCACCACCCTGAATTCTAAGGAGCAG
>NW_006408754.1:1255229-1257478 GCF_000296735.1 Chrysochloris asiatica
GACATTTGCTACATTCATCATGTTGCATAACCATCACCACTTCCAAAGCTTTTTCATCACCCCAAGCAGAAATTTAGTGACTGTTTAGCAAGAACTCCATTTTCTTTCTACCCCAGGTCCCTGAAAAACCACTGTTAAACTTCCATCTCTAGGCATTTGCCTATCCTTGTTGTTGTTAGGTGCCATTGAGTCAGTTCCAACTCATTGTAGCCTTATGCACAACATATAAAACATTACCCAGACTTGCACCATCTTCACAATTGCTACACTTGAGCCCTTTGCTGTTGCCACTGTGCCAACCCATCTCGCTGGGGGTCTTCCTCTTTTTCCCGGACACTTCACTTTCATGTCCAAAGTATGAGAGACAAAATTTCACCACCCTGAATTCTAAGGAGCAGACTGGCTGTACGTCGTCCAACATTCCTGTTCTTCTGGGAGTCCATGGTATCTTCAATATTCTTCTCCAACATCACAACTCAAATGCATCAATAATTCTAAGGTCTTCCTTATTCATTGTCCACTTTCACATACATATGAGGCTATTGAAAATACCATGGCTTGGGGCAGGTTTATGCTAGCCCTCAAACTTACAGCTTTGCTTTTAAGCACTTGGAAGACGTCTTGTGCAGCAGATTTATTTGCTTGCCTATCCTATGTATTTCAAATCTGTAAGATTATATAGTAGCTATCATTTGTGTCTGACTTATTTCCCTCAGTATTTTCAAGGCTTATCTATGCCGTGGCATAGATCGGAACTATCATTTCTCTTGTATGAAGGCCCTCCAAAAAGTTTGTGGAAAAGTTCCATTATCTTTCTATTACATTTTTCTGTGAATTTTCTGAAGCCCCCTCATATGTATGTTCCATTTTCTTTCTCCATTCATCTGTTGATGGTCATGGTTGTTCCCACCTTTTGGAAATTGTGAATCGGTTGTAATGAACCCTGATGTTCAAGTATCTAAGGTCCCTTCTGCTTTGTGGTCAGACTGCAGGGTGCCTCAGCCCACGTGAATGTAGTAGTTCACAGGCCTCAGTCAAGTGAGTACAATTGAGGAAGCAGCTGAAAGACCTGGAGCCCAGATATGCCCCAAGCCTGAAGGGAATACAGGTCCATGGTTACCGAGTACTTGACCCTGGGTGTGTGCAAGGGATGGTGAGATACTGGGGCAGAGCTTATCCTCCCCCAGTTTTCTGTGAATTTCCTCAGTACATAACTCCATAGCTGCTGAATGAAATGAAGAAGAAAAGAGTCCAGGAAGTGAAATTCAGTGCTATGGCTCAGAAAATCAAGATCCTTCAGGAACCTGAAGAAAAACATAGACCTCTTTAAGTCTTTTTACAGTTGGTTTGTCATTTAGTTCCTTGATGTTGATGCTTACAAAATCTATGACCAGACTCTGAAAAGAAAAGCCTTACCTACTAGCCTTAGAAGCAAGTTAGTATTTCAGTGAGTAATACATGTCAATTCCTTTCTCAGTGTTCTTTTACAGCCTTCTAATACTTCTTTTCTTGACACGGGACTGTGTTCAAAGTCTAGCTTTGCCACTGGTTGGTTGTGGAGTGTTTTTTTTACCACAATGAAATTACTACTCTTTCTAAATTAATCCTCTTGGAAACAGTAGCAAAGGTGTGCCTTCTAGATAGTTGCAGAAAGGGAAGAAGCTGTAGATCTACGTGAAGGTAACAGCTAGAACTCTTCCAGCCAGCCTGCACTCAGGAACACAATTCTGTAACCAATTGGTCTAAATGGTCACAGGCAACAAACACTAAAATTGAGTAAACATACAGTAGAACTAGAAATTTCTTTGTTTTTAATTACAGCTATGTTTTTAAAATCCTCTTCTTTCCTGCAACAACAGAAAAATTCTCCTGATGAAATCTTATGTTTAAACAAAATTCTATGATTTTGAATGTGTAATTTCATAGATACAAAAAGAGAAATGAAAGGGAATATTGAAAACTAACATTTTTTGCTTTAAAAAAGATTATTAAATTATGAGTGATTCTGCAATTTTCCAAGTTCTGAGTCATCATTGTAAAATAGTGCTTATACAAAACACACCCATACATACTTCAGGGAATAAAAATCATCCTTATATTGGAAAATAATTGTACCTCCACATGTGTTTCCAGGTAAGACTGCATACTTTAATCAGATTTTTTTCAGTATTTCTTGATATTTTGGCATATTTCATCCCAATAAAAAGGTCTTTAAGTTTATATCTTGCCAGCACCTAACTGAAATTTCT
>NW_006408754.1:1258748-1259873 GCF_000296735.1 Chrysochloris asiatica
AGGTAGTTGTTCAACCAGAACATGGGAACACTGAATGGTTTAAATTTAGGAAAGTTATGCTACAGGGTTAGATGTCTTCACTATATTATTCAACATGTATACTGAACAAATAATTCCAGACTGGGTTAAATGAAGAAAAACATGGCATCAGGACTGGAGTAAGACTCATTAAAAACATGCGATATTCAGATAATACAACCTTGCTTGCTGAAAGAGAAGAGAACTTAAAATGCTTACTGATGATGATCAAAGACCATAGCCTTTGATATGGATTGCATCTCGATGTAAAGAAAACAAAAATCTTCACCACTGGAACAAGAAACAGCATTTTTATCTATGGAGAAAAAATTGAAGTTATCAGAGACTTCATTTTTTTTTTTTTTTGGATCAACTATCAACATTCATGGTAGCAGCAGCCAAGAAGTCAAATGATATATTGCATTGGGCTTATCTGCTGTACAAGACCTTTTTTTTTTTTAATTTGGATTACCAACCTTGGGTTAGTTGTCCAGTGTTGATTCTACAGCACTTCAAATAAATGATGCTATCTTTAAAAAAAGAGAGAATGACGCTGCCTCTAACACAGAAAATATGCAAATCTAGTTTAAAAGGTAAATAAATTTTCAAGTTGGAAAGACATGCCGTTTGTATTGGCATAAGCAGTTTCCTTAATTTATTTAGTGCCTGACATAGTGTTACACATGGGCATTTGGAAAAAAAATACCTCTCTTTACCTGTTGCTGTTAAGTGCTATGGAGTCTGTTCCAACTCACTGCAACCCTATATATGGATTCTGAGGAGTAGGTGGTGGGTTTAGACCATCAGTCTTGGAGTTCACAGTCCACTGCTTATTTTACAGCACCACACCAAGAGCCCATTACCGAGACAGGTTTAAATTTAGCAGATCCAGTTATAGTTTAAGTTTGATGCTCCCAGATGAACTATTGTTATTCAGTGCTTTCTGATTAGTTCTGACTCCTAGTGACCCTACATATGATAGAATGAAGCAATTTTCAATCCTTTGCCATCTTAACAATTGTTGCCATGTTTGAGCCCATTGTTGCAGCCACTGAATTAATCCATCTCATTGAGGATCTTCCTGTTTTCCATTGACACTCTATTTTA
>NW_006408754.1:1262938-1273969 GCF_000296735.1 Chrysochloris asiatica
AAACTTCTAAATATTCCTTTATATTTGGTTCAGAGTTCTAGCACTATCTCTTGAGACTGCTTTGTCTGGTATTCTGTGTTTTTGCTGACAGAGCTCCTCACTGCACATATGCCATTTCTGCCATCTTGACATATCTATAATGTGTCACAAAAAGTCTCCCCATTCTCCCTTTTAAGGAGCATTCTGGTTGTACTCATTATTATAAGACAGATATGTTCATTCTTGAGGTAGTTTATTGTATATTCAATATTCTTTGCCAACACCATAACTCAAACACATCAATTCTTCCTCAGTCTTGCTTATTTACTGCCTGCTTCATATGTATAGGAGGCAAGTGAAAATATCATAGCTTGGGCCAGATGCACCTCTATCCTCAAAGTCACATCTTTGCTATTTAGAACTTTAAAGAGGCCTTTTGCAGCAAATTTGAACAAGGCAATATGTCATTTGATTTCTTAATGACTATTTCCATGGGCATTCATCATGGATCCATGTAAAATGAAATCCTGGTCAGTATTTTCTCTATTTATCATGATTCTGCTTATTATTTGTCCAGTTGTGAGGATTTTTTGTTTTCTTTATGTTCACATATAATTCAATCTGAAGGCTGTAATCTTTCATGTTGATCAGCAAGTGCTTCAGGTCCTCTTCACTTTCAGCAAGCAAAACCATGTTATTTGCATATTGTAGGCTATTAATGAATCTTCTTCAATCCTGATGACTATTTCTCCAGCTTCCATATCATTTGCTCAGCATACAGATTGGATAAGTGTAATGAAAGAATACAACCCTGATATACAGGTTTCCTGATTTTAAACCATGCAATATTCCCTTGTTCTCTTTGAATGACTATGTCTTGATCTATATACATTTCACATGAGCACAATGAAATGCTCTGCAATTCCCATTCTCCACAATGTTATCCATAATTTGTTATGATCTACACAGTAAAATGCCCAACTGAACTAGAAACCACAGATTTACATAAATATCAATGGTAAGATCTTTGCCATTTTTTTTCCAAATTCATTTATCTACTCTACTGTAGTGGCTTGAAGTAATAAAGTAGGATACATATTACAAAATAACAACAAGGATACATTTTTTAAAGTTAGATGTAGCTCAATTCTATTGTGTACTGTTGAGTTATTATATGGGAGAGAAAGAAGTGAGTCAATAAAGAAGCTAATTAATTTGAATTATTGATAGTATTTATGATATTTAGAGATACTTATAAAATCAATGAGAGTTCTGGCAGAAAAACTTAATTGTCTCACAAAAGATTTTCCAAAATAAAATATAACCAAGCTTGACCACATACAAATTTCCCAACTAAGGAATGCATTGCTCAGTCTCTTTGTTTTTCAAATATGAACATATGGTCAAGCTTTAGTCATTGGGTTATGAGATATATGTGCAATGGTTTAGTCACATTTTTTAATAAGAAAATTTCTAGCCTTTCATTTCTCTCTATTCCTTCCAGAGGCTAGGATTTATATGTAATAGTTGTGACCAAGCTTCATATATGTAAACAAAGACAGTTTCCAAGAGAGTGACAGAATTGTAAAATAAAAGCAGTTTAGGTCCTATGATTAGAGGGAAGAGAGTCATTAGCATCTTTGGATCACATACCTTTGCACTGTTAAATGAGAAAGAGTCATTAGATTTGTGATTGTTTGTTTCAGTAGCTTACTCCTATATCCTAATTCATATTGGTGGAATAATGAAATAGAATCATAAACAGAGATTAAGATTTTGTGACATCAGTTCTGAAATGCATGAAGGTTGAGGATGGGCTCATAGAAGGTAGCTGCTGAAAAACAAAGTAAAGAAAATTTAAATCTAGCAAATGGGATTAACAATTTCCTTATTCAGTAGATTTGAAATCATCTGGATGAGACGAGGAATGAAGTCGGAAAAATAAAATCATGCTGGTAACCACATTGGTCTACTGTTTGTTGAGTGGAAATGGGGGAAAAGCAACAATGAAGATGTGGGCTGAGTTCAGCCATGTTCCATAGACTCCCATAGACCTGGAGATGAGAGAGAGAAGAGGAAAAGTTGGTTGGTCCAAAATATGGTGAGACCTGGGGACTCCTGCACCCATGGACAGGGATATAGGCATGGAGTACTAGAACTTAGAGCTGATATGAAGTGAGGGGAAAACACACAAGAATGCCCAAAGTTACAGATAGTATCCATTTGACCTAGCTATGATGGCTTGATGATCAGAACTCGAATAGAGGAAATAAAAAAAATTTTTTATAAAGGAAGCAAGTGTAAATTGCTACAATTTGATGAATTTGACTTATACTTATAGATGTAGTAGCTTAAAATACCAACTTAGAGGAAAGGAATTTTTATATCAAGGATCTGTACACAGAGAAGGGATGGGCAACTTAGACATGGATTACCTAACATGGAGGGAATGAGGGTTATAAAGACACGAAGTGACTGGCTTACAAGTTTTCAAGAGGGAGTGTAGCTTCGGCGTGTGCAGGGGAAGGTGGAATCCCCACTGAATAGTTTTCATCTTGTCTAGACAGGTCTCGTGAAAGGAGATGGGGACAAGATTCTTATGATTCGGCAGAGCGAGTAATTGTTATCATAACTAATTGCAACTGTCACAAATGTAAAGGTAGAAGTTTTGTGACAAAAAGGGGGCAGTAGTTAATCTTACAGTCCAGGAACAGAGAACCCTAGGATCATTAAGGAATAAAAGAATTAGAGGAATGTGAGACCCTATCCAGAGAAGCTGAGACACCATAGATGGAGGCAGAGATGATGACATGGAGAGATAGATCAGCTGAGGACACTAGACTCATGGAAAGAGAAAGGTTGTGTGCTGGAGGCCAGGAGTCAGGCTTGCAAAATGTGCCTTTTGGTTGTTTAAATGATTAAATATTTCTGAGTGTTTTTTAGTACATCAAAAAAACAAAAACAAAAAAAAACACAGAGAGAATAAAAGCAAATACTGTTGAATGATGATGTGTGGAGGGGATTGTAATCATTACAAATGAAATAGTATAGGATGAGTGTAAAACTGATGTTCTCCCATGTAAATTATCATGTAATTAACAATGAAAAATAAAATAAATAAAATCAGCGACATTGCAAATTTCTCAATGAATGTAGGAAATAAAAGAAATACTGGGGACATGGAGCAGTGGAGATTGGCACAGATGCTTGGGATGAATTTCCCAAGGATTTTTTTCCCCCTGAATGTAGAAAAATAATGTCATAAAAATAGTTACAGTATAGTGAATTACTTTATAATACCTTTCTAGGTCTTGTCTTTATAACACTCACCAAATGACATGCTAGGATTATGCAAATGTGAGGTATTTATGACCAATAAAAGAGGTGGAATACCTTGCTGAAGATGTACATAACCACCACTCTTCTGTCAGTTTTTTGTACTGTGGTTGTTTGTGTGTTACTGGGATACTGGAAGCATGTCACCTCTATTATAAATAACAGCAGGGGCACCCATTGTGGACAGATTTCAGCAGAATTTTTTTAACTAAGAGTAGGAAGAAGGAGAGGTAGACTGCATCTGAATTTTAGCCACAGAAAACATAATGAATAGCAGCAAAATATTGTCAGATATAGTACTGAAAGATGAGTCCCTCAGTTTGGAAGGCACTCAAAATACAACTGGAGAAGAACTGCCTCCTCCGAGTAGAGTTGACCTTAATGATATGGAAGCTTTGAAACCTTCATTGCTAATAGGGCATAATTCAAAAAGGAAGAAACCACTACAAACATCCCTTACTAACTGGAATGTAAAATATAGTAAAATTGAAAGCTGTCATAAATGAAATGGAACACATAAAGATTGATATCCTAGGTACTGGTGAGCTAAAATGGACTAGTATTAGCCATTTTTAATCCTACACTTGAATCAACGACACTTAACAAAAACAACAATACATCCCAAAATCACGATTACATGAAGAAGAATGTGACATCTGGATTGAAGGAAGACTCATTAACAATCTGCAATATGAAGATGATACAACCTCGCTTGCTGAAAGCAAACAGAATGTAAAATTCTTACTGAGAAATATCAGCGACTATGGAGTCCTAGTGTTGTGCTGTGGGTTAAATTACTGGACTCTAAAGTCAATTTGAACCACAAAATCAGCAGTCCAAGCTCACCAGCCAGTCCTCAGAAACCCTATACAGGGTCTCTGTGTGTCAGAACTGACTTGGTGGCACAACAACTAATTAGAGACTATAGCCTTCAGTACAGGTTGCACCTCAATGTAAAGAAAACAAAAATACTCACCACTGGACCAATAAATAACTTCATGATAAAAGGAGAAAAAGATTGAAGTTGTCAGAGACTCCATTTTACTTGAATCCTTTATCAACACTCATGGAAGCAGCAGTCAAGAAATCAAATGACATATTGCACTAGGCAAATCTGCTGCATAAGACCTCTTTAAAGTGTTGAAGAGAAAAGATGTCAGTTTAAGGACTAAGGTGTGCCTGACCTAAGCCATGGTATTTTCAATAGCCTAATTTGCATGTGAGTAAAGAAGATCAAGAAGAACTGATGCATTTGCATTATGGTTTTGGAGAAGAATATTATAAGTACAATGGACCTTCAGAAGAAGATGCCAATCTGTGTTGGAAGAAGTACATATAGATTGCTCTTTAGAAGTCAGAATGGCAAGACTTCGTCTCTCATACTTCAGACATATTATCAGGAGAGACTACTCTCTGGAATATAACACCAATCTTGTTAAAGTGGAAGGTCAGTGAATAAAAGAAGACCAACAATGAGATGGACTGGCACAGTGACAGCATCCATAGGCTCAAATGTAGCAATGATTGTGAGAATGGCGCAGAACTGGGAAGTGTTTTGTTCTATTGTGCATAGTTTCACTATGAGTAGGAACCAACTCAACGGCACCTGACAACAGCAATGTAAATAAGGTACAAGGCACCTGTGTGGAATAGAACCATGCAAATAAGAGGTATTAAATCCTAACATGGGTATTGGTCAATTTTGTCAACCTACTTAAATATGGCCAGACATCATCTTTCATAATTCAGGCATATTATCAGGAGGGATCAATCCCTGGTGAATGACTTCATGCTTGGTAAAATTGAGGGTCAGCAAAAAAGAAGGAGACCCCACCACCACCACCAATGAAATGAAATGGCACAGAGACTGCAACAATAGACTCAAGCATAGCAGCAACTGTGAAGCTGGTGCAGGACTGGGAGGTGTTTGGTTCTGTTGTACAAATGGTCTCTTGGGTTGGAACGGACTTGACAGCACTTAACAACAACAACAACTAGCTTTAAAGTAGCTTTAAAATGAGCCCTCCCTGAGGCAGGAAAAGGGGAATCTCACAGAAAAGCCAAAAGTGCAACCCTGAGATCTCTGTGTGGAACCTCTTCAATCCAGGAAACAGAACTGTGAAACAAGAGATGATGATAGATCACAAAGAAGTAGTGGTAGCAGAGGAAATAGACCAAAAGATTGACAGGAGATGGCATGCTGCCTTTCCTGGTCTGTGGACAGAGAAAACTGAGTGCTTTCAGGCAGGAGGCTTATTGGCAGAATGGGGTGCTTTCTGGACATTTAATCAGAAGAGCTAGTTTGCCAACCGATGGAGCTACAGCTGAGCACCTTTGCACTGAAGCTTCATGGCAGAGTGGGCATTTATTGGTAGAGCTAAAATAGTTTTGCAGTACTTGCTAGAGCAGGGCTGAAGTCAAGACTTGACCAAGAATCCAAGGGCGTGCCTATGAGCAAGGATGATGAGAGAATGTCCTGACAAAAGACCTGTATCCTGAGTGTTTCTGATCCTTAATTATAACTTATTAACTTAATAAACCCCATAATCTTAAGTATTGTATTGAGTTCTGTACGGCCATTTCAATGGATAATGATCCAAGAAAGTAAGTAGAGAATGTTGTGACTGGGATGATTGGTGTCAGAATTGTTAAAAAGTTTGTAGGATGGAGACATGTATGACCTCCCCCTCATAGGAATCAGCCTTGTACTAATGTTAATAGTGATTTTTCTCTCCTCCTCATGAAGTTAGAGGATGTCAGACACTGCCCCCCACACACACACACACACATCATTAGTACAGTAGAAATAAAGACTATATGGTGGTGCTATTCCAGATGATATTATTAACTAACATGGGAAATCATTTAACTTCTCTGGGTTAAATGTAAAGGGAGAAAATTGGGTTATACCTAGTTTCCTTGTGGTAATAACATTTCAAAATTCTAGCTTAGAATTGAATCCAAATTCCCTAATTCTAATAACAGGAAAATCTTCTACTTGCTTTAATAACATAAAGGCACTGTACCTTTAATGGGACTCAAATGCAGGGCTAGTGCCTCTTAGGAAGAGTGATAAAATGGTACATAAACAAGTCACTTCCCTTCTTTTTCCAGCAGAGATGCGCAACTTAAAAGTTCTTCTCTCTGTATCTGTGAGCTGTGGTTCACAGCTGTGTGAGCTGATTTCCAATTACCATGATTTGCAGGAAAATCTAAGCCCAGAATGAAATAAGTCCTGTGGGAGGAGCAAGGTTCTGGCCAGTTAGGCAGTCTTGGGTGACCTTTCTTTGACCTGTACTGTCTTATTACCCAAATGTCCATGGAGAAGGGTTGTTTATATGATAGCATTTCCTTTTCCTTTAGCTATTAGGACGATTCCTGTTTGAATTGCTTTTCCCTTTTGATTTCTATAATTTTCACCTTTGAATAGTTTATTTCTAATTATATATAGGTGTGTCTGTGCATGTGTGTATTACACATGTATTCCACCCTTGTTGTTGTTAAGTGCTGTCGAGTCAGTTTTGACTCATAGCGACCCTGTATAGGGTTTCTGAGGAGTGTCTTGTGGGTTTGAATTGCCAACATTGTGGTTAGCAAGCCAATACTTATTCTACAGTGCTACACCAGGACTCTGCATCCAACACAACATTATTTTTTTTCTAAGCTTTCAAATAATCTAATCACAAATTGGATTAATGAGTGTTATAAGTAAAATAATGTAGTAGTACCCTGCTAATGAGTCCCAAGCGTTTTATTTTGGCCTCTTAACTTAGGAGTCCTGGTGTGGTACTGTAGTAAGCACTGGACCACAAGGTCGGTTTGAACCACAAAATCAGTTCAAATTCACAAGCTGCTCCTCAGAAACTCTATACAGGGTCGCTATGAGTTGAAACTGACTAGACAGCACTTAACAACAGCACACTATGTTTTAAAGTTTGTAGACACTTGAAATTTTGAGTTGGTAAATATAATATTGTATTGACTTTTCAGAGATTATCTTAAAGTGTTCATGCCTCTGAGAGACATGGCATCTGCCAGTTGCTGCATAAATGGTAAGCACTTAAAGAGCAAATAGCTCAAGTGTGTCTGTTAGATAAAATCACACTTTGTTCCTTATCCAGATTCATCATTTTAACATTCCTTATCTGAATTAATCATTTTAACATTCTTGCAGCACTAGTAATTTTCAAATTATGAAGATAGAATCTACAACATAAAGTACACACATTTCACATTATAATTTCTGCTCTCTTTCTGGTTTAATTTTTTTTTTAGGGGGGAGGACTTTCAGCAGGCACTCTAGAATTATCACTGTGAACATCAATTATCTAAACATTCTAAATGTGTGGACATGCACTTAAGATATTTATGACTGACATCAAGCCACGTAAACCAGTTTTTATTATGAAATGAATATTAAAGTATCACTACGCATAATCAGCAATATACTTCCATGTTCCACTCTATTTTAGCAATAACCAAGTATTTATAACTATTTTTCCCCTGAATTATATATTGATAGCAGGTTATGAATGCTAAATGATTGGGTGTGATCCATATAAGATTAATTTTAAGATATACCATATTTTAAGGATGGCAGAGATGCCAATGTTTCTTCTTATCACATATGCTTATTTTCATTGAAATCGCTCATGTAGACACAAAATGCTACAACTTCAGCATATTTTAACTTCAAATAGCATGAAGTCCTTGAATCTCACAAGACTTTCCTACTATGCATACAAACATTAGATACGTGTTTGAAAGTTGTTCCCAAGACAAATGTTTAGCCCACACTAACATCATTTAAAGAATAGACTCTTGGTATGGTGCTGTAGGAGCAGCACAGGACTGTGAATCACAAGGTTGGAAGTTCAAATCCACCAAGCTGCTCTTCAGAACTCTCTACAGACTCACTCTGAGTCAGAATTGATTCAATGGCACTTAACAACAACAATATAGCAAAAGTGACTAAAAAAAATGAGTTTGCTTATGTGTGTGTGTGTGTGTGTGTGCTTTTTTGGTTGGTTTGCAATGACATGTGAGTCCATCATGTCAATAAATTCACGTTTTCTTTTTGCCATTAGTTCTTAGAATTCCTTTCAGGTGAAAACTTATTTAAAACATTTTTTAAAATGTTTTATTGTGAGTTATGTGATAGTTTACATGGGAGAACATTAGTTTTACATTCATTTTTTTGTATATTGTTTCATTGCCATGGTTACAATTCTCTCCATGCATCATCAACCAACCAAAGGGTATACCCTGCAAGCCTGCCCCCCACACACACACCCCTCACCCTGGTCTTTAGCACACAGTCGCTCTCCCTCTCTGCATCTAAAGTCCCCAGCTGCTCCATCTCTCCATGTCATCATCACTGCCTCCATCTCAGGCTTCACTGCTTCTCTGGGTAGGGTCCCACACTCTGCTCTTCTCCGTTAATGGTCCTAAGGACATCCGCTCCTACACTGGAAAGTTTAAAACATATTTTTATTAACATTGTTCCATTTATTCCTGATATCTAACAAGACACAGATATCTTAGATGTGTCCCTTTCCTACCCATTCTTACTATTGTCATGCTAAACCAAATCCTAAAGTCTTTACAAGTAGATAATATCACAGACTTCTAGCTAATCTCCCTAAGTCCAACACATCCTGCATACAACTATCAAATGTGTTACTCAACAGTATTTGTGTCTTGACACCCCTCTGTTTCCAGGCTGCCTCTTACAAGAAATCCGACTCCCTGCCACTCTCAGGAACCTCCATAGCCATAATAAGTTTATTCAACCTTTCTTCACCAAATAACTTATTTTACTAGACTTTCAGTCATTTTTCCTATTCCATATAAATTGGCTTATCCTTTTACACTTCACATACCATCTAGCTCTCAGTAACTCTGCTTCTTATTCATTCTTACACACCAAACTATTCTCATGTTGTAAAGAGATTCTCTATGTGACCCTCTAAATCCACCCCCTGTCTTTTGATCCTAACTTTTGTCCCAGGCAGCTGGGAGACTATATCAATAGGTTTCTTGAACTGTCTGTTTGGCCCAAACGGAATCCAAACAGAAGTTGGAGGGAAAGAGAATGAGAGGTGTTTTTTCTCTAATCATTTCCTACAAGGTAGTCTGGAACTTACTGCATCCCTCAACTAAAGATTCTCTCTCTACAGGATCAATTTGTACGTACTCCAAAAATCACACAACCCCTTAACCCCGTCAGATGGTAATGGCCTGCTTATTACTGATCCTCTGGTATTGAACTCATGACTTCTATATGCTCCCATGTGCATCTTTGTAAATAGTCCCTCTATTTAAAAAAAATTATAAAATTCATGTGTCTATAGTCACCTATAGAATAAACTATTCATAAGGTTTTCAGTGACTAAATATTCAGAAGCAGTTCATCACTCCTTCTTCTTAGTCTGTCTTCATCTGGAAGCTCATCTGAAACCTGTCCACCATGGGTGACCCTA
This sequence comes from Chrysochloris asiatica, assembly GCF_000296735.1. NCBI lineage: Eukaryota > Metazoa > Chordata > Mammalia > Afrosoricida > Chrysochloridae > Chrysochloris > Chrysochloris asiatica. The sequence goes on from NW_006408754.1 coordinate 1,272,736, forward strand.
CTGGTATTTAAAAAACCAGTGGCATAGCTTTCAGAATCACAGCAACTCACAAGTCACCACAGTATGACAAACTGACAGACGGGTGGTGGATATCATTGACATTGACAGAGAACTTCCAGAGGTTCAAGCCAGATTCAGAAAAGGCCATGGAACGAGGGATATCATTGCTGATGCCCAATGGATTTTGGCTCAAAGCAGAGAATATCAGAAAGATGTTTACCGGTGATTTACTGACTATGCAAAGGCTTTTGATTCTGTGGATCATGACAAACTATGGACAACATTGCAAAGTATGAGTATTCCAGAACATTTAATTGTGCTCATGAGGAATCTGTACCTGGACCAAAAGGCAGTTATTTGAACATAACATGGGAACACTGAATGGTTTAAAATTAAGAAAAGTGTGCAACAAGGTTGTATTTTTTCACCATATTTATTCAACCTGTATGCTGAGCAAATAATCAGAGAAGCTGGGTTCTATGAAGAAAAATGTGACATCAGGATTGGAGGAAGACTCTTTAACAATCTGCTGCAATATGCAGATGATACAACCTTGCTTGCTGAAAGTGAAGAGGACTTAAAACATTTACTGATGAAGATCAAAGAGTACAGCCTTCGGTATGGATTGCATCTCAATGTCAAGAAAACAAAAATCCTCACCACTGGACCAATAAACAGCATTCTTATCAACGGAGAAAAGATTGAAGTTGTCAAGGACTTCATTCTTCTTGAATCAACTATCAACACTCCAGATGCAGCACTCAAGAGATCAAATGATGTGTTGCATTAGGCAAATCTTTGCACAAGACCTTTTTAAAGTGTTAAAGAGCAAAGATGTCAACTTGTGGACTAAGGTGCACCTGACCCAAGCCATGGTGTTTTCAATAACCACATATGCATGTGAAAGCTGGATATTGAATAAGGAAGACAGTAGAAGAATTGGTGCTTTTGATTTATGGTGTTGGAGGAGAATATTGAAAGTGCCATGGGCTGCCAAAAGGACCAATAGATCTGTTTTGGAAGAAGTACAGCCAGAGTGCTCCTTGGAGGCCAAGATGGCCAAACTTTGTCTCTCATATTTCGGACATGTTGTCAGAAGGGACCAGTTGCTGGAGAAGGATAACATGTTTAGTAAGGTCGAGGGTCAGAGAAAATGAGGAAGACCCCTCAACAAGATGGATTGGCCAAGTGGCAGCATCGATAGACTCAAGTGTGGCAACAGTAGTGAGGTTGG
>NW_006408754.1:1274169-1276595 GCF_000296735.1 Chrysochloris asiatica
CAGCGGTTCAAACCTCCCAGCCACTCCTCAGGAACCATATATGTGTCACTATGAGTGGAAACGTACATGACTACAATTAACAACAATAATCTTTACAGAAGCTGACTGCCACAACTTTTTTATGCAGAGTGGCTGGTGTATTTGAACTGCAGACCTATCTGTAACCAAGTGCTTAATCACTATGCCAACAAGATTCCTTCTCTTTACTAACCTTTCCTCAAACAGTATTTTCCTTGTTAGGATTCTTATTGATTCATATATCTTCCAAAAAGCTTTAGCCAATAGTTTCCAGTCACTTTCAAGTGCTGGGATATATGTGTCTATTATACTATAGTGGCTTAAAAGCTGCCCACAGATTCTTTCATATTTCCCTCTTCAAAGGGTGAATGCTAATTCCTTCTCTTTGATTTTGAGAAGTACTTAGTGACTCACTTCTTACAAACGAAAAGTGCTGGAATTGATGGTCATTTTCTGGATTAGGATATAAAAGGCACTGTGTTTTTCTCCTTGATCTCTTTCTTGTATCGCTAACTCTGGGGAAGTCAGTTGCCTTGTCTTGTGGACCATCAAGCAGCTCCAGAGAGAGCCCCATACAATGAGGAATCGGTGCCTCTTGCCAATGACCATGTATGTAAATGAGGGAAACAGATCATTCAGCCCTAGTCAAGCCTTCAGATGGCTGCCAACCTGACTGACACCTTGACTTAATCTCATGAGAAACTCTGAGCCAGAACCACATCACTACACTACTCACAAATTTCTGATCCACAGAATTAGTAACATAATACATGTTTATTTTTAGGCTGGTGGTTTTTAAAGTGTAGTTTCTTGTGTTGTTGTTGCTGTTGTTAAGTATTGTCGAGTTGGCGCTGACTCATAACGACCCTGTATTGTGTTTCCAAGGAGCAGGTGGTGAATTTGAACTGCCAACCTTGAAGTTCAAACTGACCTTGGGGTCTAGTGCATTATCCCACACCAGAATACTAATATATAACTAATATAGCAAAACACACACATTGACAGAAACGTGTCCTTTATAGGAGAGTTGTAGGCCACCAAAACAGAAGGTACACTCAAATTGAAAAACCCTAGAACATTTTGCCTTCAGTTTAATCACTTTCCCCTCTTGGTGACTGATCTTTGGATCCTTCCAACATCTGTGCCTCTGAATGTCTTTATCACAATGTTTCTAGAGAATCTTAGTGAACTTTCTGCCTATGACCCCAACCATGCCCCACAATTATGCCACTTGGACCATGGGCTAAACCTAAAACCCACTCACTATGTCTTGAGTCCTAAGCATGCAAATATTTTTGCCACCATTCCTGTGTCACAGTCTTATTCTCTACCCTTTCCTACTAACATTACCACATTATTTAAGGCTTTAAACACTAGCATATGCCTCGTATTCCTCAATTATTTAGCAATAGGAAGAACCATTAGTCTCATTCTTTTGTGTTCTGTTCTTTTCCATTCTGATTTTCTAATTGTAAGTAAGCATCTATAAATATGGATGTTGCTGTTCCTGTTAAGTACCATCAAGTTGGTTCTGACTCATAGCGACCCGGTACCAAGGATCAGCTGGTGAGTTCAAACTGCCGACTTTGCAGCTCAAACTTATCTTGCAATCTACTGCTTATTCTTCAGTGTCACACCAGGACTCCATAAATATGTACTTCAAAATATTTAGGAGTCTTGGTGTAGCACTTTAGAATAAGCAATGGATTGCTAACCTCAGAGTAGGTGGTTCTCAGAACCACCAGATACTTCTCAGAAAACCTTATAGAGGTTTGCTATGAGTTGAAATCATTTGACAGCAATAACTACCAAAAAGATTTTTTTTTTTTTTTTTTTTTTTTTTTTTGTGAATTGAGCAAAGGTTTACAGAACAAATCAGTCACAAATCATGCACTTCATGTCATTACAGCGATGGTGATTCCTTCCATGTACCATCAGTTAACAGGATTTACCTCTATTCCCTTTAACTCTTGCACTCCTCCCTGTGTCTTCTACAAACTTCATCTTTCCTGTATCAATCTCCCTCCTGTTATATATTGTCTTCCCTTTCATCAGATTTAGCATGTGTCTACTGTCAACCCCATGGATCATATTCCCTTCCCTCTCACCTCAGTAATCATCATAGAGTGTTTCTTTTAGCAAGAAAACCTTTTCTTAAACTTTTTACAACATAGAACAGTGATCTCATACAACATTTGTCTTGTTGTGATTTATTAATTTCTCGTAGTATAATATCCTTCAGATTCATACGCATTATGAGATATTTCACAGATTTGTAATTATTCTTCCATTTTAATAGTGTTCCATTGTGTGTATGTAACAAAGTGTGTTTAACCTTTCTTCTGTTAGTGGGCATTTAGATGGTTTCCATCTAGAAGCTGACTGCCACAACTTTTTTATGCAGAGTG
>NW_006408754.1:1277979-1287921 GCF_000296735.1 Chrysochloris asiatica
TGGCCCAGGATCAGACATTGTTTCGTTCTGCTGTGCATGGGGTCACTATGAGTCGGTTCTGACTCAATGGCACCTGACAACAACAACAACAACAAGTCTTATTGATTCTCCTTTTTGGGTAACTTTTCTTTTTCCTTAACTGCTCTCAGGATTCTTTCCTTGTTTTTTTATTTTGGAAAGTTTGATTGTAATGCATCTTGGTTATTTTCTTTAGGGGGGTCTATCTTATTTGGGGTTCATTCAGCTTCTTGAATTATTATATTTTTGTCTCTCATGATGTTATAGAAGCTTTCTTCCAGCAACACTTTGATAATTTTCTTTATACTTCTTATTGTCTCTTCCTGTTCTAAAATTCCAGTCACCCATGAGTTATTCTTCTTCATGTTGACCCATATAAATCTCAGACTTTCTTCTGATTTTTCCTTTTTTCTTTTCATTTCTGTTGTTGTTGTTAAGTGCTGTTGAGTCAGTTCCAACCCATAGCTACGCTGTATATGGCTTCCAAGGAGCAGCTGGTGAACTTGAACCACTGATCTTATGGTTCAGATGACTTTGCAGTCCAGTGCATTAGCCCAAGTTGCCACACAAGGACTCCCCCACACACACACACACACTTTTTTTTTCAGGTTACTGGTATTGAGAGATTTTTCTTCAAAGTCACTAATTCAGACTTCCATTTATTCAAATATACTCCTTTGTCTTTTCAATGTATTGTCCATTTCTGAGATCTTAGTATAAGTTTTCTGAACTTCTGTTTGCAGGTTTTGTATTGTCTCAAAATTTGCATTTGTTTTATCTGTTTATTCTTGTAGTATTTTTCTAAATTCTTCAAAAGTATTTTTTTCTATATTCTTCTCACTTTTTTTAAAAAAATCTTTTTGTCAATCCATTGGAAGCATCTAAATACCATTCTTTTGAATTCTTTCTCAGGTATTTCCAATACCTTTACATCTTCAAAAAATGTTTTCTAGCTCTGCATCTTGGTAGTTTATTTGCCATTCTCTCTTGTTTCTTTATGTGAGCTAAAATCATCTGTTTTCTCCAAGATATGGTGGTGTCATTGTATTTGTATTTCATTGATGATTGTAGGTTGGTATGTTCTTATGCTCTCACCAAATGTCTCCTGGTGGGTGTGATTAGAGAATAAAAGCAGGTGCACCATTTCCATTCACCATTTGTACAGCTCAGTTTAGGGTGAATTTGGCTGGTTTTGGCAGATGACTGTCATTGATCAGGTAGATAAGAGCTGATATTGACTCTTTTCCAGTGGATGGAGATGTAGAGGTTATGGTTGTGGTTGAGCTGTTTGTGAAGAATTATTATCTCCTGTCAGATGGGGAAAGAGAGGAAAACACACACAGGAAAACAAAACAGAGCAAATAAGCAAGCAGCAACAAAAACAGAATATAATAAAGAAGAAGAAAGAAACAAAAATAGGAAGCAAAAAGAATATAAGAACTAAAGAGAGAAAAGAGGGACAGGGAAATAGAGCTGTGCCAGAGAAAATTAAGAAAGAAAATACAAGGAGCAGGGGGCGGAAAAAAAAAAAAAAAAAAAACTTTAAAAAGAAGAAAAATAAAAACAGAGAGGAGGAGGCTGAAAAAAGAGATTAGAACGTAGTAAAGGGAAGAAAAAAAAAAGAAGAGAATGAAAGTGAGAAACAGAAGATAGAAAGGCAAAAATAAACGAATTAAAAAACAGTGCTCTTTTTGAACCCAGAGAGGAGAAAACTCTGTGGAGTTCCTATAAGCCAAGTAACTCATGAGGCAGGTATAAGAGTGAAGTGACAGCTAAGTTCCCAGCCTAGACAGAATTCCAATAGGCCTAGGTTTGGTCTATGCTCAGCGCACCAACTCTATAAGGAGTTCATGGAGTCCTTCATGTTGCTAGTTTCAGTGTCTGCCAGAACCAGAGGGCAGCAGTGGACAGAGTGACTGATTACAAAGGTTCCTGGTCTAATTCTGGCCTCAAGGTTCTGTGAGTGCTGTACACCTGGATCAGAGCCCACCTGAATCCAGGTAGCAGGCACCCTCCTCACACTGGCTCAGACCATGCAGTCAGAATTCCTGGAGAACAGTATCTGTTCTGGTACTAGATGAGGGTGGGACCTCATCTCTGTAATTCAAGGGAGTGTGGGGAGTATAATTCAAAGGAGGATTCACATTTTTCCCCATCACCTGTATGACTCTAAACCATCTGTTTTCTCCACAAAGGTGGTCTCAAATGTTCATGATGGCCACACCACATAGGGCTGACAGTCTGTTCACCAGTCAATCTCCTTATTTCCCTGCCTCTGCTCAGTGTTCCCTCCCAGTAGGTATTGAGTCCACTTACCTGACCTTTCCTCTGAATCTCAGGGTTCTAGAATTGTCCTCTGTGTCTGTTTCATTTGGTCTCCTGTATCTCTGGTGTCCTGGTGCTGTGGGTTAATGCGCTGGACTGCCAAGTTGGTTTGAACCACAAGGTATATGGTTCAAGCTTACCAGCCGCTCCTTGGAAACCCTATAGAGGGTCACTATGCATTGGAATCGACTCAATGGCATTTAACAACAACAAAAACATCTTTGTTGTAGAGGGTGTGTATAGCATGTCTGCCTAGTCTGCCATCTTAACAATATAATATTTATGCTTTAACACAAGTTAATTCATGTTCATTCTTTTTCTTGTTTCAGTCTTCTTTCTGCTGTCACCATCACTCCACCACTCTAAAACTCCATTTAACTTATATGAGTTAAATAGGTTTTATTTCTTCTTAACCTCCTTTGCAGCTCTATTCTACTAATTATCAGATGTTCTGTATAGACGTCAATGTTTTAATGTTTTGCTTGTTTGTTTAAAATTATGTGCTTCTTTTAGTTTATAACATTTGTCTGATGAAATTCATCACCTTCATCTATACCCCTAAAGCAATTATAAAGAAAATATTGCTGCTGTTTGCTTGACTTAACTTGGATATAAATGAAGATAACTCTATCCTGGTTTACTAGACTGACTTTTGGATAAATGAGAACATATGTGTCCAGTCCAAAATAAAGGAATGACTTACTCTCCTAGATAACTTGATTTGGCAACAAGAAAACAAAATTTCCTGGCTCCTTTTTTTTTTTTCTCTTGTCCAATATAATAAGCCTTTGAGGCAGCTTTTTTCCCACTAACAACCCATTAACTGCCATTATTGCAGGAACTACACAGCTATAAATATGCAAAATGTAATACATACAGGCCTATTTTGCATTGCGCACCTCTTTCACCAGCTGGCAGCAATATTTGTTCAAATCAAACATGTTTTGATGTGTTTATTGCTTGAAATCTGTAATACTGAATGATTAATGATAGTTTGTAAAAATCATAAGATATCCAAATGTTGTTCAAATACATCCAAAACCTAAACTTCTGTGTTTGGTTATAAATATAAATGATAATATGACCGTGACACAAAAAATGTGTGCTTTTAGCATACAGGATTTAAATTACATGTTAACTACCTATACAATGTGCATGTGCACTCAAGAAGAGTAAATGGTGCATGGTTGAATTATATAATGCCAAGGCAGGATAGATATTTGAAGACATTTTGATTCATCACTTTTATTTATGAGGAACTTGAACCCAAGGTATGTTAAGATATTTGTTTATGGCCACACAACCAATTAATGTCAGACTAGACAGAAACCAGATTTCTAGTGACTTTTGGTTCAGTGTTATTTCAGAAAATCAGAAGTTGTTGTATTGATGTAATCCAAAAGGCTGAGTCTCATCCATCTGTGTCTTACTAGACAATCCCTTGGCTAACTCTCTGTGTTCTGGGCTTTGATGCTTTGTATAGATATTTCAGCCTTGTTCTTCCTATGCTCAAGGATAAATAAGTCCTTAAGGCAGAATCTCACAACATCAAAGGTATCTAATGCTAAAGTAGTCACAATGATGATAATGTATGATTTTGCAATGAGTAATAGAATGTCTGGAGACCTTAGAATTCAGGTCAACATTATCACCTCTATCAAACTACATAGAAAGCTGGATATTCATCACTTTACTCGCTAACTATGAGAAAAATCACAGATAACAAGAATTTATTCTTTTGTAATCATCAAATTTCCCTCTAGACCCAAAGGATAAAAATTTATAAGCCTACAGGGGCTGATGGTTAAATTAAGTCAGTAAAACAGCTAGGTATAATACCACAGAGAATTGTTTGACTTCTGATAAAACAGAATGTGAATTTCCTATTTAAATGAGCACCTGTCATTCACCTGTAGCCACCAGCTACTGTCTAGAAATTTAAATGTAATATTATGAAAACTTTTTGTTGTTTTTTTTTTTTTTTTTTAGAAGGTGTCAGATCAATTACACACTTTGTTCAGAATTTTTATGTGTTGGTGACTATTTAAGAACGTTCATGTTAATTACACAAGAAAACATTTTCCTGGTTTAACTTTGGCCCCTGGAAATTCAGTTTGCAGTCTTTGCTATACAGTCTCACATTGAAAGTTATATTATAACCAATTATAAAATAGAATCAAAACAAGAGGAATTAGGATCATTGTGTAGCCAAGCTAGTAAGTTCTATGTAGTATTCGCACTAAAGAAAATGTTGCCAATGGAGATCATAAATATCATAAGTACACTCAGTCTAAAAATCTATATCCAAACCAAAGATATCTTTGTCACTGGCCCAGAGATGCTTTAATAGTTGAAACTCATTTTTATCTGTGTGTACATGAGATTATGTCCAACTTTGCTTCAAAGACATTTCATTTTTCTATTAGTATTGTTTAGAGGTGGCCAATCTTTTTCTTATTAAAAAAAAATTCTTCCAAAAATTTTGTAATGCATTCCTCCATATAATTTTGAGATATTTTTGACTGGGGCTGCCTTGCCTCCTTTAGGTAAATTTAGATATTTCTTTAGTTGATCTTAGATTTAACTTTGAGAATGTAATCATATCTCCCTCATGTACAAGTTCTTGGGGATCGTCCTCACTGTGACCTCTAATTCTAAGCACATTAAGGCTTTTTCATGGCATAGTGTTATGAAGGTCAAGTAGTGGCTTGTTAAAAACACACTAACATGATCAAAATTAATTTTCACCAAAACATCAAACTTTAAATGAACTAGGTGAAATTTATAGTTTGTACTCTTCCTTCTGGATCAAAATGAGGATTAACAACATTCAATCATTTGCACAATAGGAGCAAAAATGTCTGCTTTGTCCTCAGTAACCAGAGTGCAGTAGTCCTGGCTATCATGTACCCATGTTACTGCTTAATATCTTCTTCAAGCTTCAAACACAATAAATGTGTGCAACAGACGGAACAAAGAATTGGGTTTTCATAAAGAATAGACCTTCCTTAAGTTGATGAAGTAATGGCTATGGTTCTAGTAATCATTTCTTTAGAGGTGGTGGCAAAGCTCTGTCAACAGACTTCTTGTTTAGCATCATCCTTAGGTTACCAGAGAGCTTTTCATAGAAGCCACTTGCTAGACAGCAGCTCTAGGTTTGCTATGTCAATAGAAGAAACAAGATTTGAACAGATAAGTATCTCAGTTACAATTTAACCATGTTCCAATAATCTTTTATATATGATTACCTTATATTATTTTAGTCATTCCTTCCCTTTAATTAAGAACTTTAACCTGACCACATGAAAGAATTTTACAAGATTAATAACTTATGCATTACAAACACATAAATGGTGTTTTCAACAACATAAATGGTGACTACACAAATATAGCTCACTAGAAGGAATACACAGAAATCAAATTGATGGCATCTGAGCTCTGGACACTTGGTGTGGTTCTGTAGGAAAAACACTGGACTGCAAACCAAAACGTCAGCATTTCAAACCAACCAGCATCTCCTCGAAAATCATGTACAGTGTTGCTATGAGTCAGAATTGACTTCACAGTACTTAGCAGTAGCAACAATTATTAAAGCCCAGACAGATAAGTTGTGAGATGACTTCAACGTTCAATAATAGACTCCTGTGAATACTGGTGAAGACCTGGTTGGCCAGCAGTATGGCAAATATGAGGATCTTTGGCCCAGAGTCAGTGACATAACAACAGAGGACTAGAGCGGAGAGTGAAGCATCTAGCTGATAAAAAGAGAAGGCATATGCATAAGAACACCAACACTTGCAGATGATACCCATTTGACCTGGCTTCAATTGCTGGAAGAACAGAGCTCAACTAGAAGAAGAAAGAAGAGGGAAAAAAAGAGTAATCTGATACAATTTGATGAACTTGACCTACACCTATGAATGCAGTAGCTCAAAAAAGGGAATAGATCTTTACAGTGAGGATCATTCCCACCCCTTCCATACAGAGTAGAGAGGGATGGGCAACTTGAACATTGGCTACCTAGAATGGGGGCACGACAAAGGCAAGACATGACTGCATTACAAGCTTTCAAGAGGGAGTCTAGATCCAAAGGGCATGGAGAAAGGTAGAATCTCCCCTGAGTAGTATCCAATCTGTCTGGGTAGGGCTGATGAAAGGAGATGGGGATACATCTCTTGTGATAAAATAGTGAATAATTGCTATCAGGACTGACTGTGAGGGTTGGAAATATAAAGGTAGATGTTGTGCAGCAAAAGGAGGGGAGTAATTGACTTTGCAATCCAGGAGCAGAGGTCCCTGGAACTATCCAGGGAGAAGAGTGGAGTGCAGGACCCTACCCAGAGAAGTAGTGACGCCAGTGATGGACGCAGAGACGATGATGTGGAAAGATGGAGCAGCTTGGTTCTCTTAACCCAGAGAGGGAGAGGGGCTATGTGCTGACGACTGGGGGACAGGCTTGCAGGGTATTCGCTTTGGTTGTTTGATGATGCATACAGGCGATTGTAACCATGGCAGTGAAATGATATATGATAGAATGAATGTAAAGCTTATGTTCTCCCATGTAAATGATCACACAATTCACAAATAAACATTTAAAAACAAAAGAGCAAGCAGAAAAAATAAATTAAAAATCTGAAGAGAAGCTATTATTCATGCTGGATAATATAAAGAGGAGTAACTTAAGAATAATTGACATTCTGGAACAAGAAGAATCAGAGAAGTCCACAGAGGAGATAGTTGAAGCGCTTCTGGAAGAAAATTTCATTAACATCTTGAAGGGTGAGAAGATAAACATTCAAGAAGCTGAATGCATCCCAGGAAGGATAGACCCCCAAATAAATCACCAAGACATATACTAATCAAGTTATCCAAAATCAAAGACAAGGAGAGAATCCTAAAAGCAGCCAGCGAAAAGAGAAGTGTTATTTACAAAGGTAAGCGAATCAGTTAAGCTCTGACTTCTCACCAGAAACCAAAAGGATAATCACAGAATAGTATGAAGAGTTGTACTCCAACAGATTTGAAATTTTAGAAGAGATGGATACATTTCAAGAAAAACACGATCTACCTAAATTAATGCAGAGTGAAGTAGAAAACCTGAACAGACTCAGAACAAAAGAAGAAATTAATCAGATCAACAAAAAACTTCCAACCAAAAGAAGTCCAGGCCCAGATGGCTTCACTGATGAGTTCTACCAAACATTCAGTGAAGAGCTGTCACCAATTCTACTCAAATTATTCCAGAATATAGAGAAGGATGGAAAACTCCCTAATACATTCTATGAAGCAATCACAATCCTCATATAAAAACCAGGGAAGGACAACACTAAGAAGGAAAATTATAGACCAATATCCCTCATGAACATAGATGCAAACACTCTCAACAAAATCCTAGCCAACATAATATAACAACACATACAAAAATAATACATCATGACAAAGTGGGATTCATACCAGAGATGCAAGGATGGTTCAACATCAGCAAACCAAAAAATGTAATCCACCATATAAATAAGTAAAAAGGAAAGAACAACAAGATCATATTGATTGATGCAGAAAAGGCTTTGACAAAATCCAACATCCATTCCTGATAAAAACACTCAACAAAGTAAGTTTTGGAGGGAAATTCCTCAACATAATTATGAACATATTTACAAAACCAACAGCTAACATCACTCTTAATGGAGAGAAACTGAAAGCCTCCCCTTGCAAACAGGAGCCAGACAAGGATGACCTTTATCACAACTCCTATTTAATATTGTTTTGGAAGTCTTAGACAGTGCTATAGGGCAAGATAGGGAAATTAAAGGCATCCAAATGGGCAAGGAGGAAGTAAAACTCTCTGTATTTGCAGATGATATGATTTTATACTTAGAAAACCCCAACGACTCACCAAAAAAACTACTGGAACTCATTGGAAGATTCAGTAAAGTGGCAGGGTACCAGATTAGCATACAAAAATCAGTTGGATTCCTCTATACTAATAATGACAACACTGAAAAGGAAATAAAGGAAATCAATACCATTTACAATAGCCACCCAAAGGATGAAGTATTTAGTAATAAATGTAACCAGAGAAGCAAAGGAACTATGAAAGAAAACTACAAAACACTACTACAAGAAACGAAAAGAGACTTACAAAAATGGCAGAATATATTATGCTCTTGGATAGGAACATTTAACATTGTGATAATGTCAATATTACCCAAAGCAATCTACACGCATAACGCAATCCCAATCCAGATTCCAACAACATTCTTTAGAGAGATGGATAAAACAATTACAAAGTTTATATGGAAAGGAAAAAGACCCAGGATAAGCAAAGCACTGCTTAAGAAGAACAAAGTTGGAAGTCTCTCACTCCCTGATTTCAGATTTTACTACATGGCTACAGTGGCTAAAACAGCCTGGTACTGGTACAATGAAAGATCTATAGATCAATGGAACAGAATTGAGTATCCAGAAATTTACCAACCACATACAGCCAACTGACCTTTGACAAAGGACCAAAGAAGTGGGGAAGACATAGTGTCTTCAACATATGGTGCTGGCAGAACTGGAAATCGATATGCAAAAGATGGAACCAAGACTTTTACTTCAAGCCATATACAAGCACAACATGGATTAAAGACCTAAACATGAATACCAGAATTATAAAGGTCATCAATTTAAAAAATAGGGACAGATTTAAGGCCTCTAATACTGGGCACACACAGACTATGAAACATTGTGAAAATTACACAAACAAAAGAAGAAAAAATAGATGATTGGAACATTCTAAAAACTAGAAACTTATGTGCACCAAAGGATTTCACCAAAAAAAATTAAAAGAGAGAACAAAGAATGGGAATAAAATCTTTATCAAAGACATGTCATACAAGGGACTAATTTATAAAATCTTTATGAAACTATAACACCTCTACAAGAAAAAGATAAATAACCCAATTAAAAAATGGGCACAGGACAAGGACAGATACTTCACCAAAGAATACATCTGGGCAACCAACAAACATATGAAGAAATGTTCATGATCATTAGCCATTGTTGTTATTGTTGTTAGGTGCCATCAAATTGGTACCAACTCATAACAACCTTATGCACAACAGAACAAAACACTGCCCAACCCTAAGCAACCTCACTACTGTTGCCATGCTTGAGTCCATCGATGCTGCCACTTGGCCAATCCATCTTGTTGGGGGTCTTCCTCTTTTTCTCTGACCTTTCACCTTACCAAACATGATATCCTTCTCCAGGGACTGGTCCTTCCTGACAAAATATCCGAAGTATGAGAGACAAAGTTTGGCCATCCTGGCCTCCAAGGAGCACTCTGGCTGCACTTCTACCAAAACAGATCTATTGGATCTTTTGGCAGACCATGGCACTTTCAATATTCTCTTCCAACACCATAACTCAAAAGCATCAATTCTTCTACAGTCGTACTTATTCACTGTCCAGCTTTTGCATGCATATGAGTTTATTGAAAATACCATGGCTTGGGTCAGGTTCACCTTAGTCCTCAAGCTGACATCTCTGTTCTTCAACACTTTAAAAAGATCTTGTGCAACAGATTTGCCTAATGCAATACATCATTTGATTTCT
>NW_006408754.1:1290185-1298185 GCF_000296735.1 Chrysochloris asiatica
ATGAACCTGACCTATACTCAAAGTAGTTGTTACTCTAAATACCAACAGAGAGGGAAAGAGTCTTCACATCAAGTATCAGCTATGCCCTCTGTACTAGGGGTAAACAGGGACGGGCAACTTAGACATTGGCTACCTAAAATGATGGGGCAATAAAGGCACTGAATAGCTGTCATCATGTCTAGATGGGTCTGGTGAAAAGAGATGGGGATAAGATTCATATGATTCAGTAGTGAATAATTGTTATCATGACTAATTGCAACTATCACGATTGTAAAGGTAAAAGTTTTGTAACAAAAACAGGGGAGTGGTTAATCTTACAGTCCAGAAACAGAGGACCCTAGGATCATTAAGAGAGAAGCGCACAAGCAGAAGGCGGGACCTTATCCAGAGAAACAGCAGTGGTAGAGATGGAAGCAGAGATGGGGCATGGAGAGGGGGAGTGGCTGAGGACTGTAGATTCATGGACTAAGAAGAGAGGGACTAAGAGCTGGTGGCCAGGAGGCAGACTTGCAAAATGTGACCTTTGGGTGTGTAAACTATTATATATGCCTAAGTGATTTGTTTGTTTGTTTGTTTGTTTGTTTGTTTATTTTTAAAAAGCTAAAGTGTATAGAGAGAAATACTGTTAACTGATGGTACATGGAGGGGAGTATAATCATTGTAATGAAACAAGGTGTGTGATTTGTTGAATGTAAAACTGATGATGTGCCCTATAAACTTTCACTCAATACACAATAAAAACCTTAAAATAAATAAATAATTTTAAGAAAAACTGCATTATAACAGAGATCATTGCCACTTCAGTATAGCAAGCCATGTGGAATTTGTTACTTTCCTCTTGCTGTTTTCATTATTTAAAATATTGAAAAGAGCTATAAACTTACATTAAGGTGACTATTTTCAGTTAACTAAAAGAGCTTTGTTAGTGTAGTGGTTACAAATTGGGGTGCTAACCTCAGGGTCAGCAGTTTGAAACTTTCACCTGTTCCATGGGAGAACAATGAGGCTTTCTACTCCCGTAAAGGTTACAGCCTAGGAACCCCTTTACTGGGTCTCTATGAGTCGGAACCAACTCACATAGCCACCACTCGTTGTGGAATGATTAACCAATTCAAATCTTAGTGACTAAAAACACAGCTGTGTTATTATGTCTCATGATTCTTTGAGTTGATTGGGATCAGCTGAATGAATCTTTTGTTCCTCAGGATATCAGTTGGTTCTGCACATGTCTGGGCATCCACTTACCCTGGAATATTCAAGATGGTGCTCGCTGGCCACTAGCAGCTTATCTGGGGCTGCAGAATAAAGCAGCTCAGTGCTCATGCTGTTTATAGCCTCGCAGTCGGGCTTTGAGGAGTGTCACAGAATGAGTATTCCAAGAGGAAGAAAATGGAAACTGCTAATCCTCTTCAATGGAGTCCCTGCATAATGAAATGGCTAAGTACTCAACTAATAGATGGGAGGTCTGTGGTTCAAACACACCCAGAGACATCTTAGAAGACAGTCATGGTAATCTGCTTTTGAAAAATCACAGCCTTAAAAACCCTATGGAGTATTTCTCCTCTGTACACATGGAGTCGCCATGTGTTGACACCCAGTCAAGTTGATAGCAAATAACAGGAGGTCTTTTAAGATGCCAGCACATTCTTTTGATCAAAATTATGACTCATTCTATTGGACATGGTGTGTCATCTACATATCACAGGTTGTTAATGAGTCTTCCTCTACTCCTTATGCCACATTCTTCTTCATATAATTCAGTTTCTCTATTTGATCAGCACACAGTTTGAATAATATACTGAAAGGATGCAATCCTAACACACAGCTTTCCTGGTTTTAAACCATGAAGTATCACCTTGTTCTATTTGAACAACTGCTTCTTGCTGTATGTATACATTTCTCATGAGCGCTGTTAAGTGTTCTGGAATCCCCATTCTTCCCAGTGTTGTGCTTAGCTCATCATGATCCACACAGTCTATTTCCTTTGCATAGATCATAAAGCACAAGTAAACATCTTTTTGGTATTCTCTGCTTTCAGTCAAGATCCCATCTGACTTCAGCAATGATAGTTCATGTTCTCTTCTGAATCTCGGTTGAATTTCTGGCAACTCTCTGTCATTGCACTACTGTAACTATTCTTTACTTACCTTCAGAAAAATTATACTTGTATATGATATTAATAATTTTGCTCAATATATATAATTTCCACATTCAATTGGATCAACTTTCTTTAGAATGGTCACAAATATGCGTCTCTTCCAGTGAGTTGGTAGATAGCACAACCTTGCTTGCTAAAAGTGAAATGGACTTGAAATTCTTGCTGATGAACATTAAAGTTTACAGCCTTCAGTAAGGATTGTTTCTCAAAGTAAAGTAAATTAAAATCCTCATAATTGAACCATAAATGACATCATAAATGGCATCATGAATAAGGAAAAGATTAAAAATCACTTTCCTTGGATCCAGACTCAACACGCATGGAAGCAGCAGTCAAAAAAATAAAAGGAAGGATTGCATTGGCAAATCTGCTGCAAAAGATTGCTTCAAAAGGTTAAAAAGCAAAAATGTCAATTTGAGGACTAAGCTGCACCTAATTTGAACCATGGTATTCCCAATCAGTTCATATGCATGTGAAAATTAGACAAAGAATAAGAAAAACGGTAGAAGAATCCTTGTCTTTGAGTTACAATGTTGGATAAGACTGTTGAAAGTACCATGGACTTCCAGAAAACAAACAAATCTGTGTTGGAAGAAATACAGCAAGAATGTTTCTTAGAAGCAATGAAGGTGAGACTTGTTTCTTGTACTTTGGACATTTTGTCTGAAGAGTCCAGTCCCTGGAGGAGGATATCATGCTTGGAAAAGTGAAGGATCAGAGAAAAAGAAGAAAACCCCAATGAAATGGATTAACACAGTGACAATAACAATGGGCTCAGATATGACAGCAATTGTGCAGATGGTACAGGACAGGACAGTATTTGATTCTGCTCTGCATAGGGTCACTATGAGTCAAAACTAACTCAAGAGCACTTAATAGCAACAATTAGTTAAAGCAGTCACTGAGCTACGAGTCAAAGCAAGGAAATAAAAATAATTTTTTCCTGTGCAGAGTGGCACAGTGCAGGAAAGGAGATGGGGAACTGACGGCGCCATCTTTGGAAATTACTTACAATAGTAACCAAGACTTTTATTTTCCCCACAGATTTCCTTTGTATATTGATAGAGAGGAAATGAAATTAACGGCGGAAAGGGCATAGTCCAAAAGACATAATAAACTATGGCTAATGTCTTTAAATTTTATGGAAACAGTATAAAGATATATGTTCTTGGAATCATAGATTGAGGTTCTAATCCAGGATCTTTAATTTACAAACTAAGGTAACCTTAAATAACTCACCTAAATTCAATATCTCAGAATAATCTTTTATAATAGCAGACTGAGGAAAAACAAATAAACTCTAAGAAGGAAAGTACAGTAACTGGTAAATGACTAACATGTAATTTTCTAAAATAAAGTAATTCATCAAACTTTAGAAGACAAACTCAGTGTCTAAATATATTCTCAGTATACTTTCAGCCTCCTCTAATAGTTGACATAATCACAAAACATAAAAGTCACATGATTGGGACAATCTGTAAATAAGACCCAAAATAGAAATCACTGAAGATGGGCTAAGGAACTACAATGTCAAACAGGCATAGTTAATGAGATTAGCATAGTTCTTCTGGTCTCTCTCTTTCCTTAGCCAGATTTCCTGAGTTAATAAATAATTCTTTTTTTTTTTTTTTTTTTTTTAACTTTCTGACAAAGCTCAGACCAAGCTTCTGAGCTTTGTCCTTGGATATATGGTGCCCTTTCAATTTCAAATGGATGATTTTTTTTTTTTCCTAGATGTGTGTACTTCACTAATGTTATTGTACCCCTTGTAGAATTGTCTATTATTTGACTGGAAATTTAGATATGGAGGTGACTTCTTTACCAGACCTGAAAGGTGCCTAAGGGTGTCTCCATAGTTTCACTAGTTTTTATTTGACCACTAAGCCTGATCATTTTTATGATTTTGAGTTTTATTCCACATTTTTCTCATACTCTTTTCAGGACCTTCTAATGTAGTGTTTTTCAGAGCAGTTGGTAGTGGTAACTGAGCATCGTTCCCTAATTCTGGTCTCAGAGTTTGCATGTCCATTAATCCATTGCACTAATTGTTTCCATAAATCTTTGTTTTCCTTCACTCTTCTTTCCTCAGGACAGGGAGAGAAAAATTGTTGCACCTTAGATGGCTGCTCCCAAGCCTTTAAGGTTTCAGTTTCTACTCACAAAATAAGGATATAGAACATTTTCTTTGTGGACCACATTATGCCAAGTGATCTTGGTGTCCCCTGAGACCATGGTACTAAGTCTCCAGGCCCAGCAATTCATTTATCAAGATGTTTGGTTATTTCTAAGATGTTTTCATAATTTTGCCACCTATATACTGTATCACATTCATGGATGTATTTACAGAAAAGTGAAATGCACATTCTCTATCAAATCTATGAGTTCTGATGTGGAACTCTAGGATAAGCACTGAACTGGTAACCACAAGGTCAACAGTTCAAACCCACCAGCCACTCTCAGAAATCATATGGTATTTCCAATCACCTCAATCAGCTCTGGTAGCGTAGTGGTTACGAATCGGGCTGTGAACCGCAAGGTCAGCAGTTTGAGACTACCAGCTGTTCCGTGGGAGAAAGATGAGGCGTTCTGCTCCTATAAAAATTTACAGCCTCAGAAACCCTATGCAGGGTCGCCATGAGTCAGAACTGACTCCATGGCACATAACAACAACAACAAATACATGTAAAAATTGGACAAAGAACAAAGAAGACAGTAGAAGAATCAGTGTATTTGTGTTATGGTGTTGGACAAGGTTGTGTCATCTATATATCACAGGTTGTTAATGATCTTCCTCCATCCCTCAAGCCACATTTTTCTTCATATAATCCAGTTTCTCTGATTATTTGTCAGCACACAGTTTAAATAATATACTGATAGGATACAATCCTGGCACAATTTGGAACCACTGTGTGTCACTATGAGTTGAAACCAACTCAACGACACATGCAAACACAAATCAAATCTATATATATATATATTCATGGGTATGTTCCCCTTCTTGTCTCCACCATTTGTCTCTACTCCATCACTCCTCTGTCAGTTCTAGTATGGTAGCTTGTGTGTTGCTGTGATGCTGGAAGTTATGCCACTGGTATTTTAAATACTATCAGTCACCCATGATTGGCAAGTGTCAGCAGAGCTTCCAAAATAAGACTAGGGAATAGGAGAGGTGGACCATTTCTCAATAGGTAGCCACTGAAATCCTTATGAATAGCAGTGAAACATTATATGAT
Source organism: Chrysochloris asiatica (assembly GCF_000296735.1). Lineage (NCBI taxonomy): Eukaryota > Metazoa > Chordata > Mammalia > Afrosoricida > Chrysochloridae > Chrysochloris > Chrysochloris asiatica. The sequence goes on from NW_006408754.1 coordinate 1,295,577, forward strand.
GTAGTGTCAGATGTCATATGAATCCAAAAGGTTGTAAGTCACTCAAAATGTTACTGGGGAAGAGTTGTCTCCTCAAAAGTAGAGTTGACTGACCTTAATGATGTGGATGGAGCAGAGCTTTTGGGGTCTTCATATGCTGATAGAGCATAACTCAAAATGAGAAGAAACATAATTGGAATGTAGTATTATGAAGTATGAATCTAGAAAAATTGGAAATTGCCAAAAATGAAATAAAACACATCGATATCCTAGGCATTAGTAAGCTGAAATAGACTGGTGTTTGCCATTTTTAATTAGACAATCCTATGGTTTACTATGCTAGAAACTTTAAATTGAAGAGAAATGGCATCACATTCATCATGACAAAGAACATGTCAAGATATATCTTAAAGTACATTGCTGTCGGTGATAGGATAATATCCATATACCTATAAGAAAGACCAATTAATACCACTATTATTCAAATTTATGCACCAACTACTAAATCCAATTATCATGAAACTGAAGAATGCTATTAATATCTTCTGTCTGAAACTGATCGTACATGCAATCAAGATGCATTGGTAATTACTGGTGAATGGAATGCCAAAGTTGGAAACAAAGACCTAGCAATGTGTTCCTGGAAACCCTTGAAAATCCTATGAAGGAGTCAGGGATAGATTGAGTTATGTAAGAAAACACTATGAAGCAGTCAGGGCCAAATTAAGTTATGTGAGAGCCCTAAATATTGGTAGTCTGTGACGTACCCTCCTCTGCTCACTCATGCATTCAAAATTGGACAAAAAATAATAAGGAAGACAGTACAAGAATCAATGTGTATGTAGGTGGAGGGTCAGAGAAAAAGAGGAAGACCCCCCAGCGAGATAGATTGGCAAAATGGCAGCATCAATGGACTCAAGTGTGGCAACAATTGTGAGGTTGGCCCAGGATTGGGCCATGTTTCATTCTGTTATGCATAGGGTCACTATGAGTCGGTACCGACTCAATGGCACCTAACAACAACAACAATAATATATACATTGTTGTTGTTGTGTGCAATCAAGTCGATTCCGACCCAAAGCGCAAAACAATTCCTCAGAAACCCTATACAGGGTCACTATGAGTTGGAACCGATGCCACTTAACAAACAACTCAGAGTCCTGGGAATTTGACTATGTCAATGTAGTCTTTTTCACATTTTTAACTGAAGAAAATCGAGTGCCCTATTAAGAATTTTAAAGATTAAGAGACAAAACTAAGTCAAATTGGAGTCTCAACAGGCCTATAAATTGGATGTGTAACAATTTCCCAAAATAACTCTAGAAAAATTGTCCTTATTTGATGAAAGGAATGAGCAGAACTCTCTCTCTCTCTCTCTCTCTCTCTCTCTCTCTCTCTCTCTCTCTCTCTCTCATAGTGGAGGAATACTCTATAATGAAGCTTTCCCATGGGTTTATCTGCTAGTGCTTTGGCTAACTTTCTCAAAACTCTATCATCATAAGCAGATGTTATTGTTCTTTGGCACTCCAGAAAGTCAAGAAACAAAATTTCCTTGAACAACCCAAAAAAACTGTTGCCATGACCTTTGCTGTTCTGTAGTCCACTTTATATTTGACTGAACCACTTTGAGAAACCACTTGGTAGTCATTTCTTTGATTGTCTGATATCTTTAGGATCATACTAGCAAAACCATATTTCACCTCATATTACAATTCTTCCAAGAAATTTGTAAGTATTTTGATCCTACTTGTTCAAATTTTTCATTGAAAGTTTTACTATTGTCTGTAGCTGATTTAGGCACATTACTTTGGAACATGTTGAGAAGGAAATTTGAATTCCGTAAACTGAATGAATTTTGATGTCTATGATATTGGATGATATGATGTTGGAAATGGATGTCAGAAGAGACACTGACTTGCTCTCCAATATAGAGATGTTAAAGCAAATGGAAAAAATGAGGAAGTCCAAGAGTTGAATAGAAAATTTCAAAGATCAGCTCGAGAAGACAAAGCCAAATATTACAACAAAATATGCAGAAATCTGGTGTCAGAAAACCAGAAAGGAAGAACACATTCAGCATTTCTCAAGCTGGGGGAACTGAAGAAAAAATTCAAGCCTCGACTTTCATTATTGAAAGATTCTCTTGGAAAATTATTGAATGATGCAGAAAGCATCAAAAGATGATGAAAAGAATACACAGAGTCACTGTACCAAAAGGAAATGGTTCATGTTCAACCATTTCAAGAGGTAGCATATGCTCAAGAGCCAATGATACTGAAGAAGGAAGTCCAAGGTGCATTGAAGGAATTGGCAAAGAACAAGGCACCAGGAATTGATGGAATAAAAATTGAAATCTTTCAAGAAAGTGATGCGGCACAGGAGGCACTCACTCATCTATTCCAAGAAATTTGGCTGAATGATTGGAAGAGATCCGTATTTGTGCCCATTCCAAAGAGGTGACCCAATGGAATGTGGAAATCATCAGACAATTTCTTTGATATCCCATGCAAGTAAATTTTTACTAAAGGCAATACAGAAATGGCTGCAAGCATACATTGACAGAGAACTTCCAGAGGTCTAAGCCGGATTCAGAAGAGGCTGTAGAATGAGGGATATCATTGCTGATGTCC
>NW_006408754.1:1298285-1298860 GCF_000296735.1 Chrysochloris asiatica
GAAACATGATTAGAGAAAACGTGTAAGCCCGTCTTTAGCCTATAACTGATTGGAATACCTAAAAGGGGTTCTACAACTTGCCCAGTGAAATAGGCTTCGTGCAAAGCCTTTGCAGAGTATAGGACCTTAGGTGAAATCCTGAGTCTCATCCAGAACCTTATGAGGTGGGACATTCCCACTAGAAAGGACAAGTAGACCAGCCTGGAACAGCTACAGTGACAGAAGATACATCTTCAAAGAAAGATCAGGAAAAAAACAAAACAAAAATGTCAGTATGACTGGCTACTACAAGAATAAGCAAGCTGTTCACCAGAAAGTCATCAAGGCTAGCAATCAAGTGCCTTCTGGACAAACTCTCCTCTAAGACTGAAACTCAAAAGGAATACACAAACAAGCATGTAAGCTTTCTGTTGACCACATTGGTCTACTGGCGAGTAGAAGAGGTGGAAAGGCAGCAATGAAGAAATGGGCTGAGTTAAACCACATTCTATTGAATTCTGTTGACCTAGAGATGAGAGAGAAGTGGAAGGGCTAGTTGGTCCAAAGTGTGGTGAGACCTGAGGACACTTGAGCCC
>NW_006408754.1:1303425-1305878 GCF_000296735.1 Chrysochloris asiatica
TGCTGGAGAAGGATATCATGTTTGGTAAGGTGGAGGGCCAGAGAGAAAGAGGAAGACCCCCAATGAGATGGATTAGCCAAGTGGCAGCATCGATGGACTCAAGCGTGACAATAGTAGTGAGGTTGGCCCGGATCGGGTAGTGTTTCGTTCTGCTGTGCATAAGGTTGCTATGGGTTGGTACTGACTCAATGGCACCTAACAACCACCAGCACAATAACATGATATTGGCTACATATACAGATTAATTTTTTTCCTAACAAATTGATGTGGATGGTGTGGAAATGAGGACTTTATCATTAACATTGTCTCATTCCTTCTTAAAATTATTTATCCATTTGTATACCACATGTTTCTCTCGGGTATTGTCCCTATAAATAATTCACCATTCTTCCACGCAAGTTTCATCATAAATTTAATGCTTGTTCTTGCTTCTATTTTAGCAAAATTCATGTTGTTTTCATAAGGACTCTTTTCAAAATGATTTCTTCTCTTTCTTAGTGCCTCAAACTCAATCCTGTTCAGATATGTTATAACAAGTTGTTCTTGTTATGGTTAAGTGCCATCAAATGAGTTCTAACTCATAGTGACCCTGTATAGGGTTTCCATGGAGCTGCTAGTGGGATTGGACTGCCAACCTTGAAGCTAGCTATAGTTAGCAGTCCAGTGCTTACCCTACAGGGCCATACCAGGACTCCTATAACAAATTAGTATGGGTTTATTTTGGTGTAAAAAAAAACACTGAAGCCCATGTATACTTTTATCATAATACGAATTTTACATGAACTTTTAAAGAGCACTCTTATGTGTGTGTTTTAGTATTCCAAAAAGTAACTTGTTTTTAAACATTAAACAATTGAACAGAAAATTGGCACATGCCATTTTAGGAGAATGAGAGTAGCTGGATTATAAAATTTTTAGTGGATTAAAGGTATTAAGATTTTTACTATAGACCACATTTTTTTTACAAAAAGAATATTCCACATATTCTACATCAAAGAAAATGAGTCAGTGAATTTAGTTGTTTCAACAATCACTATAAAATTCTGTTGATCTTTCACAATGAAAAATTAACTTTCACCAGCTTTGATTTAAATGGTTCATACTTAACTATTGATGCTTGTTTCAAAGTAAATGCTATAATTATAAATGAAAGAAAGAAATAATAAAAGAAAAATTAATGATCAGAAAACAAACATTATAACAAATGATGATAATTTATTTTTTGATCTTTCATCTGTGACATGATATGCTTGAATATATTTCTTTCTATACTTTGATCTCACAAATTCTCCAGTGATTCCTCCCAGTTAAGCTGATGATTTTGCTAGTGGGAATGTCCCACCTCATATAGTTGTGGATAGGACTCAGGATTCCACCTAATGTCCTATACTCTGCAAAGGCCCCACAAGAAGCATATTTCACTGAGCAAGTTCTAGAACCCCTTTTAGGTATTACAACCAGTTATAGGCTGAAGATGGGCTTACAAATTTTCTCTAATCTTGTTTCCCAACATTCTTTCTATCCCACACAAGTGTCTATTTTACAATAATAGTCAAGGAAACCAATATTCATAAGACAGTCAAGCATGTTTCCCCTCTTCAAATATGCCTAGATCCCTGTATCACAGAGCCCTGTTGTTCCAAAGTTGTACATGCATCATTATTTACCTCTGTCCTACTTAGGCCATGCAAACTTGTCTCAGTGTCCCCCTATCTATCTTGTTCTTCCACCTCCTCCCCCACTTGTAATGCCCTCCCAAACACCCAAACAAACCCCCTCACTCCAACCCCACTGTTGTTGTTACCTTATATTCCATGAACTCTTCCCTCCATTTAAGACAGTCTATTTTTCCTGTAATCTACCTGATCTTCTCACCACCTGGATCTCTTTTCCTCTGTGTTTACCTTCTTTCGCATTGTGTTTGTTTTGATCATAGACTGACCTCCCAGATCCTCTGTCCTTATCACTTTATTCTGTTCTTGATTCTTCCATTTGTCAATTGAGATCAGGGTTATGCTGCCATATACATCATTCTCTGGTTGTTGTCTGTTCTTGTTGGTTCTCAGTCCACAGAACTTCCTTTAGGATGTTTTTCATAGCTGGTTTGGCTTTAACAAAATCCCTTAGCTTCTGTTTATCCTGAAATATTTTGATTACACCTTCATATTTGATTGACAGCTTTGCTTGGTACAGGATTCTTGATTGGCACTAGTTTCCTTTCAGGGTTTTATGTGTCTACCCATTGCCTTCTTGCCTGCATGGTTTCTATTGAGAAATTTGAGCTTAATCTGATTTGCTTGCCTTTGTATGTTACACTTCTCTTTTCCCTAGCTGCTTTCAGGATTCTGTCCTTATCTTTGATTTTGAAGAGCTTGATTATTATATGTCTTGTTGATTTTCTTTTAGGGTCTATCCTTCCTGGGGTTCATTGAGCTTCTTGAAGGCTGATTTTT
>NW_006408754.1:1308293-1309652 GCF_000296735.1 Chrysochloris asiatica
TCATTGCTGTTTTGATTTGCATCTCTCTAATGGCTAGTGATCGTGAACATTTCTTCATATGTTTGTTGGATGCCTGGATCTCTTCCTTGGAAGGGTGATCTTTTTGCTTTTCAGAATTTTAGGGAAATTTTCTTCCAGAAGCCTTTCAACTATCTCCTCTGTGGACTTGTGTGATTCTTCCTGTTCCAGAATGCCGATAATTCTTAAGTTATTCCTCTTCATGTTTTGCAACATGAATCTTAGGCCTTCTTCGGATTTTTTTATCCTTTTTTGTGCTTGCTCTTCTATCTTAGTAGTGTTGAGAGATTTATCTTCTAGCTCACTAGTTCTAGCTTCTATCTGTTATATTCTACTCCTTTGCCCTTTCAGTGTATTATTCCTTTCTAGTATTCTATCAGTAATCATTTGGACCTCTTTCTGTAGGTTTTTAATAGTTTCCAATGCTGTATCTATCTTATTTGATTGTTCCTGTAGCACTTTCCTGACTTCTTCCTTATTTTTCTCAACTATGTTGTGTTTTGTTTTGTTTTAAAAATATGGAATGCTTCACAGATTTGCGTGTCATCCTTGCACGGGACCATGCTAATCTTCTTTGTGTCATTCCAATTTTAATATATGTTCTGCCTAACAAGTACAACTCCACTGTGTTTTGATACATTTTATAATCATTTTTCTGAATTCCTTCTCAGGCATTTCCAAAGCCAGCCCATCTTTCAGTATGGAGTATAGGTCTACCTCAGAATCATTAGTCTCAGTCACTTTATCTCATTTCTGGACATGTGCTGATATGGTCATCTGTTTCTGTTTTTTGGGCATATTCAGAAGTTATCTATGGCCTTAATAGTTAGATGTGTGTGTAGTTTAGTATTTTTTATGCTTTCAGATTGCCTCCAGGTAGATATAATCAGGAGATGTGCTTCCCTTTTCACTCTTCTTGTTGAGAAATTTCAAGATGCTACTGTTGATAATTGTGACGTAACTCAGGATTTAATTTTCAGCATATTTACTTTTCAGTCTTCCTATCCCACTCCACCATCCCCATTCAGGCCTTTTTCCTAGTGATAAACAGTTCAGGGCCAGCTGTGGCTGTTTTGCACTGCCATTTGGTTTTAAGTGGAAACTGTCACTTTAATTTTCAAGAAGTTCTGTTCACATGAGTAGTACAACCCTCCGGGGGTGGGAGTGGGTGTACACTCACTCAGGCACCCCATCTAGTCACCAGAATGGAGGTGTACAAACAGCTAGAGACCAATGAACAGATTCAAAAATAAATAAATAAAAATGTCCACACCTTTATCTCCGTGGTTCTGTCAGGCATCAGTGGCTGCTCTGATTATTCCCCTGCTTGGGCTGTCCCAA
>NW_006408754.1:1310461-1312135 GCF_000296735.1 Chrysochloris asiatica
TTTTTTTTTTCAAATAACTCTTAAATAATATAAATACCCTGTTAATGACTGGTCAATGTCTGTGCATGTCTTTAAATTTACTTCTCCATCTTGGAGATCTTGATTCTATTGATGAAAATGCTGCAATGTATTTTACATTTATCTGTATAAATACATACTCTAGTGTTTGCATTCTGCTGATAATGTTTTCAATTTCTCTTTATATCTCTTTTTTTGTCTGGTTTTCAGCAATATTTTCTAAGGCATCTAGAATTTGAGATTGCACTTTTTGCTACAGCATGCACTTATAAACATGTATTAAAAAGACATTTAATCACAATAAAACATTTAAGAAAAAAATGATAGAAGTAAAAAAAAAAAAAAAGACATTTAGTATTCAGTCGGCACCTAAAATGAGTAGAGTTGGCAAGAAATGTAAGAATGGAGTTGGCAAGTAACTAAACAGTAGACAAAAACCAACTGCTTCTAGGCAACAGTCTACTGCACTATGGCCTATAAGATTAAGTGAATGTGTACTTTAAAAAATTTTTAAATCAATTTTGCAAACTTCATATAAATACTAAAACACTTGATTTACAATATTTAACCAATATGACTCTCAAAGATGGTAAATATTATCAATAATTTTACAGGTTTTCCTTCTGTTGGAGATGTGTGCTTTGATCAACATAGCTGGTCAAGATCACAAGTGGACTCTACGGACAAACTAAAATATTAGTCTATATTTTTTTCCCTGAAAGTAGTTTATCAGATGTTATCACTTAATAAGTTTACTAATTTTCACACACTGTGTAAGATGTATACAGTGGGTTGACCTTTTCTCTATTACCATACTTTCAGATATGACCTACTAAAAGTGGATCAAATGAGCAACAAGTTCAAAGAAGTCCCCCAATTTCCATTTTATGAGGACCCAAACACTTTATTACTTCCTTGAAAAGTTAATATTTTCAATAGAAAATATTGTTATGACAGCAACAATGTGCCACAAAATGGCTTTCTAATACTGGTGTTCTTCATTAATTTCTGTTTCCAGTTCATGAGCTAAGTGAAAACCATATCTTCAACTTAAATATGACAACATAAAATCTCCATAAATTTAATTGTTTGCATACATTTCATTCATATTTAGATTGCATCAATGGCTAAATCAATCAATAGAAAATAGAACATTAAATGATGTAGGATTGAATAGTTTGCAAACAAAACAATATACAGAGCCAACTAATGAAGAATGCAGTAGCCACTCCCTTTTATAATTTTCACCATTTTCTTTGCACCCTAGAAATATATTCTGGCTACAGAACCTTGTTTGTTTCCATTCAGAAATATACACTGCAACTGTCCAAATGGTCCACTGTAATGTTGACAATTGTTGTTGTCAGGTGCCATCAAGTCGGAACCGACTCATAGCGACCCCATGAATAGCAGAACAAAACAATGTCCTATCCTGGGCTAACCTCACTACCGCTGCCACACTTGAGTCCATCAATGCTGCTACCTGGCCAATCCATCTCGTTGGGGGTCTTCCTCTTTTCCTCTGGCCCTCCACCTTACCAAGCATGATATCCTTCTCCAGCAACTGTTCCCTCCTGACAATATGTCCAAAGTATGAGCGACGAAGTTTAGCCATCTTGGTCTCAAAGGAGCACTCTGGCTGCACTTCTTCCAAAA
>NW_006408754.1:1312673-1313305 GCF_000296735.1 Chrysochloris asiatica
TTTTTCTTCATAGAACCCAGCTTCTCGTATTATTTGCTAAGCATACAGGTTGAATAACTATGGTGAAAGAACACAACCCCGTTGCACACCCTTCCCAGTTTTAAAACATTCAGTGTTCCTATGCTCTGTTCAGACAACTAGTCCAGGTACAGATTCCTCATAAAATGTTGACAATTACTTGACCTTAATTAGATCTAGCAGTTTATATTATCAGAAGAAAAATTATTCCATAAAACATGGCTTATTTGTTGTGTTTTTATTGTTGATATTTAGTGGATGTCCAGATGAGACAAATTCAGATTCTAAAGTGGTTTCACTTTCTACATCATTATTACTTTTTTTTTAACTACAAAAAGAAATTGATGCCGAATTTGGAACAAATTTGGTTATGTTCATATTGCTGTTCGTAATTTCAGCAATAGTGGTAAGAATACAACAATATGCACCCATTAAGCTTGAGCATTCAATGAAAATCTATTCTGATTCATTATATTTTAGAAAGGAAGTTAGTTTTGTAATTATCTTTAAGGATTCACAAAGCCTTTTCTTTTACTCTTCTGTGAGATTTTGTTTTTGCACTCTATTTAGATGTTTTCAGTACATTTTAAATGGATATAAAATTATGCAACTTT
>NW_006408754.1:1313510-1317363 GCF_000296735.1 Chrysochloris asiatica
AAAAAAAAAAAATGAAAAAAAAAACATGAGCTCAGCATAGGAAGGCATACAGAACAAAGAAACCAGCAGCACCTCAAACATAATGACAGAAATTAATTTATACCTATTGATAATTATACTGAATGTCAATGGATTAAATGTACCAGTCAAGAGACAGAGTGGCATATCCTTCACTATGCTGCCTGCAAGAGACACATCTTACACACAGAGACAAAAACAAATAAAAGTTACAAGATGGAAAAATATATATTAAGCTAACTGTAATTAAAAAATTTTTTAAAAGCAGGAGTGGAAATAATAATCTCTGATACCATAAACTTTAAGGCAAAAACCAAAATACGAAATCTGATACAATTTGATGTATTTGACATACACCTATTGATGCAGTAGCTCAAAAGAGAGAACAAATCCTTGCAGCAGGGATCATTCCCACTCCCTTGATATGCAGGGTAGTCAAGGATGGGCCTTGGACATTGGCTACCCAAAATGAGGACAAACAAAAGCAAGAAGTGACTGGCTTTACATGCTTTCAAGAGGAAGCCTAGATCCAGAGGGTGTGGAGGAAGGTAGAATCTCCACTGAGTAGTACCCAATCTGTCTGAGTGGGGCTGATGAAAGGAAATGGGGATAGGACTCTTGTGGTTTTGTGTTTTTTTTATTTAAAAAAAGAAAGAAAGAAAACCAGCATACAAAATAAAGATGGGCATTGTCTCATGATTAAAGGGTCAATTGAACAAGAAAACATAACCATAATAAATACCTATGTTCTCTGTGAAAGAGCCCCTAAATATATAAAACAATCCCTAATGGAATTAAATAAAGAAATACATATATCTACAACAATCGTGGGATATTTTAATACACCATTTTTGAAAAAGTAGAGAACAACCAGAAAGAAACTCAACAAAGACACAGAGGAACCAAGCAACGCAATCAGCCAATTTGACCTCACAGATGTGTACAGAACATTCAACCCAACAACAGCAAAATAAACATTCTTTTCCAGTGCACATCGAACACTCTCCAGAATAGACTATGTGTTAGGACACAAAACAAGCCACTATAAATTTACAACATCAAAATACTACAAAGCATCTTTGCAGATCACAGTACTATAAAATTGGAAATCAACAATAGGAAGACCAAGGAAATAAAGTCAAATACATAAAAACTGAATAATATCTTGCTTAAAAGCTACTGGGACATAGGAAAAGCAGTGCTGAAAGGATAATTTATTGCAATAAATGTACACATCCAAAAACAAGAAAGAACCAAAACCAACACGTTAACTCATCTCCAACAATTAGAAACAGACCAGCAAAGTAAACCTACAGCCACCAGAAGAAAAGAAAAAGCAGTTGTAAAAAGTCTGTCTCATTTGGTGTGTAGTGTTTGCTGGCAGGCCCTTTACAGACCTCCAAGAGAGTTTTTCCTCTTGAAATAATACTTTTAAACTTGCACACTCACTTTCCACACTTTGATGTTTTGTCTTCCCTGTTCATTGGACTATACTGATCGTTTCCGATGGGAATGAGAGGATTCACAAAGAGCATGATACAGATACAAGAGTATGCTCAATCTGGAGAAATTTTTGGTTTGTTTTGTACAGGACAGGACCAAATATATCATGAGCTTATGGTGTGGCACCATAGGATAAACACTCGACCTCAAGGTTGGTTTGAACAGAAAGGTAGGTGATTCAAATTCACCAGCCACTCCTAGGAAACCCTATACAGGGTTGCTATGAGTAGGAACTTACTCAACAGCACTTAACAACAACAACATATGATTAAGTGCTAGTGGTGTATTATGTGCTTGATGAGAATGGACTGAATGTGAGGTTATGCCCAATCAGTCTAAAGTGAAAATTATATATATAATTGTTATCATATACAAAATGTATTAAATGTATATTTTATTTCTTTATATAATTGTTCAAGTCCCATATTTGGACATATATACATAATTAATGTAATAATAGCACTACATTTAAATGAGCAAGTTTTTGCAAAGCAATCAATTTCTTTAACAAAAAAGTCAGTTTGTTAGAGTTAAAAGTGAAGCAACCAGCTGATCTGAGGTGAGGGGAGGTGTGCAAGAACTCCCAAACTTGCAGATAGTACCCACTTAACCTAGCTTGGATGGCTTGATGACCAGAATTCGACCAGATGAAAATAATGAAGTTTGATACAAGGAGAAATCATAAATTGCTACAACTTGATGAAATGGACTTTTGTTTATGGATGAAGTTGCCCAAAATTCCAACCAAAAGCGAAAGATTCTTTACATCAGGGATCCAGTTTGCCTCCTCAGTACACTGGGTTGATTAGGATGGGCAACTTAGAATTCAGCTATCAAAATTTGGGGGTCTATAAAGGCACATAGTGGCTGGCTTATAAGCTTTCATGAAGGTGCTTAGTGTCAGAACAAGGAGGGTAAGATAGAATCCCTACTGAAATTTTTTCCTCTTGTCCAGATGGGTCTGGTAATAATGGGGATAAGATTGTATGATTCAATTGTTAGTAACTGTTATCAGGACTAATGGCAATTGTCACATCTGTAAATATAGAAGAGGTGTGACTAAAAGGGAGGAGCAGTTAATCTGTCATTTCAGGAACAGAGGACCCTAGGACCATCAAGAGGGAAGAGCATGAGAGGAGTGAGGGATGCTAACCAGAAAAGCAGCAACAACAGAGATGGTGGCAGAAGCCATGGCATAGAGAGACAGAGCAGCAGAGGACCACAGATAGGCCCAGGGACTGAGAAAGGCAGTGTGCCTGTGGGCAGGAGGGCAGGAGGCTAGCTTGCAAAATGAGCCCTTTGGACATTTAAACAAAGATATATATATATATCCATTGTGATATGTGTAAATCAAAAAAAAAAAAAAAAAAGGTAATAGAGGTAAAGACTGTTAGCTTCTGGTGCACGGCGGGGATTGTAATCATTGCAATGATTTGTTGAAAATAAAACTGATGATGTGCTCTGTAAACTTTAACTCACTCAATTCACGATAAAAGCTTTTTTTAACAAAAAAAAAAGTCAGTCTGAAGGGAAATAGAAAATAAAGTACATGTATATAATTTTTATTGTCTAAATATTCATTTAAATTATATCTTTGAGGAGTTGCTCAATTTCATTACATGGAGATACATAAATATTCCAATAAAATGTATGTGTAATGTTCCAATAAATGTTCTTTGTTGCTTTCTTTGAAACAAACTTAGAAACACATTAATTGTAATAAAACAGAAATATATTTTTACAATAAAAATGTGATTTTGCATCCTTTCAATGTGCTTAATACTTCATTTATTAGCATATATAAAATAATATCAAGCACTGTCTTACACAACAGACAATACAAAATGAAACTTACTTAATAAATTAAAACTTTTCATATTAGATAAATATTAGTATTTCCAATATTTTGGGATACCTGTTATGTTTATATTATAATAAATTATTACTTATATTTGTGTTATAGTAAACATATATAGATTGTACCCACATTATGCCAAACATATTTTAAACTTAAAGTACAAATACTATTTTTACAAAACTTAGGACATAATTCTGTACATAAATGCTATACAAACAAAAAGTAACTTGATTGGGTTTATTGTAATGATTAACTTTTTTGAGTTTCTTCAATTTTGTGTGTTCCCATTGATTATTTTTTCTTTTTTTTTTTTTAGTGTTTTATTGTGAATTATATGATAGTTTACATAGGAGAACATTAGTTTTACATTCATTCTATCATACATCGTATCATTGCCATGGTTACAATCCCCTTCATGCATCATCAACCAACCAAAGGGTATACCCTGCAAGCCTGCCCCCTACATTATCCACC
>NW_006408754.1:1320308-1322340 GCF_000296735.1 Chrysochloris asiatica
CAGTTACATAGGAGGGACTGTAAGAGGCAGTTGTCAACAAAGGTTGAATAAACAACCTTGTGCATGAGTCCCTTTCTGACCCTGTGTGAATTTTATTTTCAGCTGCCATATTCTTATGCACTCGAGCTGGTATCAACTGCATTTAGTGCTCTGCCAATTCCCTTTCACTGTTCACTTTTCCTGTGTCCTGTCTGCTTTCCATCTATGGAAATTTGCTTTGCATATATAACTGGTGCTTCTGTTTTGTTGATGCCCTAAACACATGCTTACCTTGCTTATTGGGTAATCTGTCCCTGGGAGCAGTTATACGAATTAACAGGGTGGCACTCAATAATAGCATACAGCACGGTTCCAATTGCTGTCAAATTAAGACGCCCTGGGTGGTATAAAGGATTAAAACACATGACTACTAACTTTAAGTTTGACAGTTCAAGACATTTAGTTACCTCAAAATAAAGATATCTTTATATTATAAGAAAATCAGCCATTGGCATCCTTTGGAGCATAACTCTACACTGACACAAGGGATCACTATGGCCAATTCAATTCCTTGGCAATTGGTACTGATAACACAATGCCACTGTTTTCTAAACACCAGATACACAGCTGAGAGAATGAGGAAGAGAACATTCTATGTCCAGTTTTCTGCCAGCTCCAACACACACATACATCCACAAGTACATATTAACCCTTTGCCAAGAGATTCTGAATAAGTAGGTATATATTTTTATAGATTCTGGGCTGGGGGCATAACCAGGGTTGATATTTATTTCTTTGTTTTTGACAAAGCTTATACTGGTACAGAAGGCCTCTCTTGATCCAAATGTTGTTGTTGTTAAGTGCCGTTGAGTCGGTTCTGACCCATAGCAACCCTGTACAGGGTTTCCGAGGGTATAAATCCTTACGGGAGTAGATAGTAGGCATGAAATCTAAGACAGAAACCTAAATTTTTCTCCTGGCCTAGATATGGAAACTGGAGGAAAAAAAAAATTGACAACATACTATGTGTCAAGCATTGTTTTAAGTGCCTTAAATATATTTCTTGTTCGAGCAACAATTATAGCTTACCATGTTTTTACTGACAAGGAAATTAAAGAAGGTCAAGAATAAGTCATTCAAGTCAGGTACCTGATAGAGTCTCACACTCAAAAGTAAACATAGCAGCATGGGGAATGTGCCCCTTTAGTAAAACATGTGCATATTGATGTTCAATAAATATTTATCAACAGCAACACAGAATTTACCTTGTCTCTTCTTGTAATCAAAAAGCATACAAGACGGGTACACAAAATGATTTAACCACAAACTGATGAAGCAAGAAATGGTTAGTTAAGTATGATTTTACCATTGGGGTTGGAAAGACACTAATAACTAGAACATGAATAATACAATTGAGAAAGTAAGGATTGACTTAAGTAAAATGTTGTCTAAGTGATAGGTGAGATATTTTCAATAACTTAGGAGGTCATTTCTTCCTTCCCACCAAAGTCCAGAAGCAGAGCTAACTTTATTCAGTGTCACCAGTGCAGGCTCACAAAGTTTACACTTAGAAAAAGAAACACTTGATTTAGTGCTCTGCCATTAAATTAAAATATTTTAATACCTGTTAATAAAGAATCCCACATTTTTATTTTCCACCACACAATTTATGTAGCCAGTCCTGTCCAGGATGTTCTGTGAAGATCCTCACTGCATGTTATTGTTGTTGTTAAGTCCCATCGAGTCAGTACCGACTCATAATGGCCTTAAGCACAGCAGAACAAAACACTGCCCAATCCTGGGTCAACCTCACAACGGTTGCCACGTTTGTGTCCATTGATGCTACCACTTGGCCAATCCATCTCGTTGGGGGTCTTCCTCTTTTGCTCTGACCCTCCACCTTACCAAACATGATATCCTTCTCCAGTTACTGCTCCCTCCTGACAATATGTCCGAAGAAAGAGAGACGAAGTTTGGCCATCTTGGCCTCCAGGAGCACTCTGGCTGCACTTCTTCCAAAATGGATCTATTGGTTCTTTTGGCAGCCCATGGC
>NW_006408754.1:1322925-1330131 GCF_000296735.1 Chrysochloris asiatica
CCTGGTTCTGTTCAAACTACTGCCTCTTGGTCTGTGTATAGATTTCTCATGAGCATTATTTAGTGTTCTGGAGTACCCATTCTTCACAATATTGTCCACACCTTTTCATGATCCACATAGTCAAAAACATTTGCATAATCAATAAAGTACAAGCAAACATCTTTCTGGTATTCTTTGTTCTTAGCCAAGATCCATCTAACATCAACAACAGTATATCTCATTTCATGTCCTTTTCTGAATTCAACTTGAACCTCTGGCAGCTCCCTGTCAGTGTATTGCTATAGCTATTTTTTAATTACATTTAGTAAAATTTTACTTGCAAGTGATGTTAATGATATTGTCCTATGATTTTTGCATTCCATTGAGTCACCTTTCTTTGGAATGGGCACAAATATGGACCTCTTCCCATCAGTTGGTCAGGTTGCTGTCTTTCAAATTTCTTGGCATAGTTGAATGAGTGCCTCCAGTCCTTCATCAGTTTGTTCACAGATTTCAATGTGCATTCTATCACTTACTGGAGTCTTGCTCTTTGCCAGTGCCTTCAGTGCACCTTGGACTTCTTCCTTCAGTACCATTGGATCTTAATATTATTCTATCTCTTGATGTGTTTGAACCATTTATTTTTGATACAGTGACTCTGTGTATTTCTTCCATCTTCTTTTGATGCTTTCTGCATCATTCAATATTTTGCCCATGTTGCTGTTGTTAAGTGCCACTGAGCCGGTTCTGACTCATAGCAATCCTGTATAGGTTTCCAAGGAGCAACAGGTGAATCTGACCCACCGAACTTGCGTTTCAAACTAATTTTGATGTCCAGTACATTAACTTACAGAGCCACATTAGGACTCCATTTTGCCCATAGAATCCTTGAATACTGAAAGTGAAGCATGAAGCTTTTCTTAAGTTCTTTCCACTTGAGATAGGCTGACTGTGTTCTTCTCTTTTGATTTTCTAACTCTAGGTCTTTGCTCATGGCATAATATTTTTTGTCTTCTCATCTGCACTTTGAAATTTTCCTTTCATCTTTTTTACCTCCTCATTTTTTCCATTTGCTTTAGCATCTCTATGCTGGAAAGCAAGTTTTAGAGTCTCTCTGACATATATTTTGGTCTTTTCATTCTTTCTTGTCTTCTTAATGACTTGTTGCTTTCTTCTTATATGATGTTCTTTGTGATGTGCCACAATTCTTCAGGTCTTCGGTCATTAGTGTATAATGCCTCAAATCTATTCTTGAAATTATCTCCCAATTCAAGCCATATTTTGACTTTCATGGACTTGTTTTAATTTTCTTCAGCTTTATCTTGAACTTGAATATAAGCAATTGATGATCTGTCCCACAGTCTCCCCCTAGCCTTGTTTTAGCTGATGATATAAAGTTTTCCCACCATCTGTTCCTACAGATGTAATAAGCTTGATTTCTGTGTATTCCATCCAGTAAGGTACATGTGTATAACTGTCTTTATGCTGTTTTAAAAAGGCATTGCAATGAAGAAGTCATTGGTCTTGAAATATTCTATCATGGGATTTTCAGTACTGTTTCTAACATCAAGGCTAAATTTTGCAATTACTTATCCTTCCTCTTTGTTTACAACCTTTGAATTCTAATCACCAGTAATTATCAATACATCTTGCTTACATGTTTGATCAATTTCATCAAGTTTGATGAATAAGTTGGTAGAAGTCTTCAATTTTTTCATCACTAGCTTTAGGGATTGGTGTGTAAATTTGAATAATAGTGGTATTAACTGGTTTTCCTTGTAAGCATATGGATATGATCCTGTCACAGACAATATATAATTCAGGACAGATCTTGAAATGTTCTTTCTGATAATGAATGTAACACCATTCCTCTTCAATTTGTCATTCCCGGCATAGTAAATCACATGATTGTCAGATTCAAAACAAATACTACATACCAGTCCATTTTAACTCACTTTGCTGTTGTTGTTAGGTGCCACTGAGTTGGTATTGACTCATAACAACCCTATGCACAACAGACTGAAACACTGCCCAGTCCTGTTCCAACCTCAGAATCATTGCTACTTTTGGGCCCATTGCTGCTGCCACTATGTCAGTCTATCTTGTTGAGGGTCTTTCACTTTTTCTCTAATACCCCACTTTATCAAACATGATATCCTTCTCCAGCAATTGGTCCCTCCTGATAATATGTCTGAAATATGAGAGACGAAGTCTGGCCATCCTGGCTTCCAAGATCATTCTGGCTGTACTTTTTCCAACACAGATTGGTTTGTTCTTTTGGCAGTCCATGGTATCTTTAATATTATCCTCCAACACCATAACTCATATGTATCAATTCTTCTATGTCTTCTTTGTTCACTGTCCAACTTTCACATATGAGGTTGTTGAAAATATCATGGCTTTGGATCAGGCACACCTTAGTGCTCAAACTGACATTTTTGCTCTTGAAGGAATTGGCAAATAGCAAGTTAGCTAGTGCCTCCTGTGCTGCCTCACTTTCTTAAAAGATTTCAATTTTTATTCCATCAATTCCTTGTGCCTTGCTCTTTGCCAATTCCTTCAATGTACCTTGGACTTCCTCCTTCAGTATCATTGGCTCTTAATCATATGTTACCTCTTGAAACAGTTGAACATTAACCATTTCCTTTTGGTACAGTGATTCTGTGCATTCCTTGCCTCAAGAGATGATGCTTTCTGCATTATTCAATAATTTACTCAGATAATCTTTCAATAATGAAAGTCGAGGCTTGAATTTTTTCTTCAGTTCCCCCAGCTTGAGAAATGCTGAGCATGCTCTTCCTTTTTGGTTTTCTGATTCCAAATCTTTGCACATTTTGTTGTAATATTTGGCTTTATCTTCTCAAGTTGATCTTTGAAATTTTCTGTTCATCTCTTGAACTTCCTCATTTCTTCCATTTGCTTTAGCATCTCTATGCTGAAGAGCAAGTTTCAGTGTCTTCTGACATCCATTTTGACCTTTTCCTTCTTTTTTGTCTTCTTAATGACTTTTTGTTGTTATCGTTTGCTTATTTAATTCTTTTGGAATTTATAGACACAATCATCAAAATCTGAAAGACTTTGGGATATCTTACCTATTTGTAAATCCAAAGAGACCGCTATACAGTTAGCCATCAGTGCCACCTGTTGTTGCCAGCTCTGGTTGGCATGGTTTTGCACTGGCCAGTAGAAGGGCTCATATTAATGGTATCACCTATTTTGGAGGTTTGTAAGTGGAGATACTCCTGTAACATGAGTTTCTCAATATATTTCACATATACTTATATTTTACATTATTATTTATCATTTATTGAATAAGTCTTCTCCACTTCTATCTAGCCTAAGTAGATTTGAAACTTATGCAACTTCAAACATCTTTGCTTCTTAATTCCTTAGCATATTAAAATCTCAGTAAATATTTGTTAACAATAATAAAAAGAACATAAAATCTTCTCCCATTTATAGCACAAGAAAAATATGAAAATACAATATTTTTTAAGTACCATGAACCCCTCTGAAATATGCAATTTATTGATACTGAAAGAAAAATTATGACTTTTTTCCTTTTTTTACAGTATTTTATTCCAAAGAATAAATAGTAATATGAGCCACCCATTTTTCAGAGGAAAATTTCTGAATATACAACCTGGATCTCCTGGTTCTATAACTATTATTGTTATATTTATTTATGAAAGACAAGATCACATTCATTAACTGGAAAAAAAAATTCGAGGTGCCATTACAGATTGGACTTATAATATATATATGATGGCCCTGCAGAGAAAATAAAGGAAAATAGCTCCCTCTAGCACAAAGCAAGTAATTATTTGTGTATGAACAGGAATGGGATGCTATGCAGGGAGCAATGTTAAAGGAAAGTTTTACAGCAATCTGCTAGAAATACTGAAAATTAGATGCTTACATAACAGTCTATGATAGAATTGCTGTACTAAATGTTATGTGCTGTGAAAGAATTTTCTTATAAACTAAAATACCTTAATGTTGAACAAAATATTAAATTCAAGATTTTAGACAAACCATGGTTTGTATTGTTAAATGCCATCGAATTGGTTCTGACCCATAGTGATCCCATATGTGGTTTGCAAGGAGTAGCTGGTGAGCTTGAACCACTGACCTTGCAGTTCAGACAACTTTGCAGCCCAGTGCATTAACCCACAGTGCCACAGGACTCCTGACAAACCACTGGCAAGTATCACAAAAGAGAAGAGGGAGAAGACACAAATAACATGCATAAGAAATCACATGGTCAAGTCACAACAAACCAATGGAAATGATAATAACAGAATACTGTGAAGAGTAGTACATTAACATATTTGAAAATCTAGAGGAGATGGTTGCATTTTTAAAAAAATATGTCTTATCTAATCTTACAAAGAGTGAAGTAGAAAAGTTGAATACCAAAAGAGGAGTCCTGGTGTGGTGCTGCGGGTTAATGCACCAGACTGCAAAGGCATTTGAACTGCAAGATTGGTGGTTAAAGCTCACCAACTGCTCCTCAGAAACCCTATACAGCATTGCTATGGGTCAGAACCAACTTGACAGCACTTAACAAAAACAGAAACAATAACAAAAGAAGAATTTTATCAGGTCATCAAAAAACTCCCAAACAAAAAATATCCAGATCCAGATGGCTTCACTGATGAGTTTTATCAAACATTCAGAGAAGAGCTGTTACCAATTCCACTCAAACTATTCCAGAATATAGAAAAGGATGGAGAACTTCCTATTGTATATTATGAGGCAAATATAACCCTCATACTGAAACCAGGGAAGGACATCAGTAAAAAAGAAAATTATAGACCAATATCTCTCATGAACATAGATGCAAAAATTCTCAACAAAATCCTAGCCAAGCCTTTTCTGAGAATGGTGGAACACAGAGTGCTTCCATCCTTCCATGGCACACCAGATTTGGATAACCACCAGTGCAAATCTACAGAGCCACATAGGACTCCATACTGAATGGAGTCCCTGAAGGGTACTTAGCTGATAACTGAAAGGTTGGAGATTCCCAGGAAGGGGAAGGAAGGAAGGATGGAAATTAAGACACCATGGATGATGTGGGAATAATGTTGTTACCTTGATGAAAATGCAACAAATTGTGCAAGCAGTGTTGAATGAAAAACTAATGAGCTCTGCAAGCTTTCACCCAAACCACAATAAAATATTTTTTTAAAAGGTTAGAAGCTCAAGTCTACCCAGAGGTGCCTCACAAGAAAGGTCTGGTGATCTACTTTTGAAAACCTAGCATTTGAGAATCTTATGGAGCACAGCTGTATTCTGACACACATGAGACACCATGAGTCAGAATCACCTGGAGGACAACTGGTCTGCTTATGTCTTCCAAAGTGACAGAGGTACAACCCTCAACTAGAAAAACAAGAAAGAGTAACCCGCCCATCCCAACAACAATCCTGGTGTCCAGACTCTCACCACAGTTTCTGGATGGCAGGTGGGATGGCGCAGCCCCTCGCACATCAAATGCATGCCCTGGTCTCACAGGTCATTGAAAGTCAGGTCCAGCTCCTGGAGGTGGTGATTGGTTTGGAGTATGGTAAACAGACCCTTACAGGCTGCAGAGCCGAGACAGCAAATGCCCACTCTTAGGAAAGACAATATCCCCAGAGGAGATACATGCAGAACATGTCTTGGGATGATTTGTGTGCCAGTCTCTGTGTTGAGTGGTGCTGAAAGAAAGAGAGATTGTTGAGAGACAGAATGGACAAATGAGCAGAGACTAAAACATATGAAAACAGAGGGCACTTGGTGGGTCTTAAAAACTCATGAGTGATCATCTAAGATGCAACTGTGGGTCTCTCCACTTTTAGAGCAAATAAGAGTGAAGAACGTCAAAGATGCATGAAAACAATTAGCCCAAAGGATGAAAGGACCATATGAATCACTGCCTCCACTAGCTGGAGACTAGAACTAGACCATGCCCCACAACCACTGCTGATCGCTCTGAAAGGATCACAATAAGTGGTCCCAGGTACATTTCCCAGGGGGAAATGTGGAACAAAACTCAAAATAATATAAAGTCCAGGATTACTGGTCTGATTGAGACTGGTGGAACCCTCAAGACCATGGCCCTTAGACTCCCTTTAAGCCTTGAACCAAAATCAGCTATATGGCCCAGCTTTCACACCAGGTAGTTACACATACTCCTTAGACTAACCAACCATTCAAATGGAAAGGTCATTATTTGTTGAGGGACAAAGCTCAGAAGGGAGGAGAGGACAGGAGAGAAGGATGAAAGGAAATGGCAAATAAAGGGATGAAGTGGGAAGAATGTGTTCCATTGTGGAGATTGCAATCAATCAACGCAACAAAACAAAATGTGGGTGAATTGTTGGATGGAAAGTCAATTTGCTCTGCAGGAGTGAAAAGATAATGGAACTGGAAAATGGGATGAAAAGTTAACAGAACTGGAAAATGGGATGGAAAGATAACGGAACTTTTTGAAGCCCCCTTACATATCAAGTCTTAGTTCCCATCCTGACACCCGCTGAATTAAGTTTTCATTCACAAGATTTTCTGTTGTGTTTCTATAAACACTTTGCTTCCTTGCAACTACAATAGAAACTTAAGTTTATTAAGATAAAGCGATAAATTGCAAATATAACAGAAAATTAACCCCTGACAGAGGCTTTTAAAACAACTTTCATAGTGTAACAACATCAGAATGAAGCAATTAAGCTTACTGGTGTTAAGAACATCTGTAACTTGTAGTTTAACAAACTCTTTTGTAACTTTCAGGATGATTCCTTTCCCTTTCTTACATAGCTCCTAGCACAGGTCCATTGTTCCTAAATTCTTAAAAATTCTTACTGTTCTTCCTGAATTCAGAGCATTGCAACATACTACTTGGAAGACATTTCCGTATTTCAAAATTGAAAAAATAATGTTATATTTTAAATTAAATTCTTGTTTTGTTTTCTAGTAGAGCATCAGTCTTCATCCAGACATGAAAATGTCACAGTGCAGATGGACCATTGGAAGTGTCATGCTGAATGAAATAAAGTCAGTTGATAAGGGGAGAGGGGCAGGGAGAAGAAAAATATCCTAGCCAATAGAATTCAATAACACATCAAAAAACAATAAATACATCATGATCAAGTGGGATTCATATCAGGGATGCAAGAATGGGTCAATGTTAGAAAATCTATCAATTGTAATCCAACCTATAAATAAAAAGAACCACATGATCAT
>NW_006408754.1:1331765-1333015 GCF_000296735.1 Chrysochloris asiatica
ATCTGGTTTATTTTATTTTATTTTATTTTCAGTTATGGTTTTCTTTGTTGTTGTTTTATGGTGGGGGTTTTTTCCTTGCTTTTTTGTTGTTGCTGTTGTTTTTAATTTTTGTTTGTTTGGTGTTTTTTGATGTCGTTCTTCCCTTGAATTTGGTTTTGATCCCCCTTTTACCTGTAGGGGGCTCTTTCTCTACCCAGGAAGAGACAGCAAGTGCTGCCATATAGTCAAGATAAATCAAGCACTATAAAGCCCCGCAATCAAAGCAAGAAACAATGCCAAGTGCAATACACTCGTATTGAGTGTATTGAAAACACCTGTGAAAATTACACTGAGTTAAGCAATAAGAAGAGTGAAAAGGGAAGCCCGCTTCATGTTTACATCTACCTGGAGACAATCAGAAAGCATAAAAAATATCAAAACACACACTCAATTAAATATTAAGGTAACAGCTAAACACTAAACATACCCAAGAAGCAAAAATAGATTACCATATCAGCACACGTCCAGAAACACAAGAAAATGTCAGAGACAAATGACCAAGAGATAGACCTGTACTCCATTCTGGAAGGAGGGCAGGCCTTGGAAATGCCTGAGAAGGAATTCAGAAAAATGATTATAAAATATTTCAAAACACATTACAATGGAGTTGAGGAAAATAAGGTAGAAGTCAGGAGAGCACTACAGGAATAATTAAATAAGATAGATACAGCATTGGAAACAATTCAAATCCTACAGAAGGAGGTTCAAATGATTAATAATAGAATATCAGAAATAGGCAATACACTGAAAGGGCGAAGGAGTAGAATTGAAGAGATGGAAGGCAAAACAAGTGAACTGAAGAATGAATCTCTCAATGCCACTGAGATAGAAGAGCAAGCAGAAAAAAAGGATAAAAAAAATCTGAAGAAGGTCTAAGATTCATGTTAGACAACATATAGAGGAATAACATAAGCATTATTGGCATTCTGGAGCAGGAAGAATCACACAAATCCACAAAAGAGATAGTTGAAGAGCTTCTGGAAGAAAATTTCCCTAATATCCTGAAAAGTTAAAAGATAAGCATTCAACAAGCTCAACAAATCCCAGGATGGATAGACCCAAAAACAAAATCAACGAGACATATCATAATCAAGATCTCAAAAATCAAAGATGAGGAGACAATACTGAAAGCAGCTAGGGAAAAGAAAAGCATTACATACAAAGGCAAGCAAGACAGATTAAGCTCTGATCTCTCAGCAGAAACCATGCAG
>NW_006408754.1:1359052-1366747 GCF_000296735.1 Chrysochloris asiatica
GGTTGATGCAAGAATGAAGTCCTTGACAACTTCAATCATTTCTCCATTGATAAGACTGTTGTTTATTGGTCCAGTGGTGAGGTTTTTTGTTTTCTTTACATTGAGAAGCAATCCATACCGAAGGCTGTGCTCTTTGATCTTCATCAGCAAATATTTCAAGTTCTCTTCCCTTTCAGCAAGTAAAGTTGTATCATCTGCATATCACAGGTTGTTAATGAGTCTTCCTCCAATCCTGATGCCAAGTTTTTCTTCATATAATCCAGCTTCTTGGAATATTTGCTCAGCATACAGGTTGAATAAGTATGGTGAAAGAATGCAACCCGTTGCACACTTTCCTTAATTTTAAACCATGCAGTGTTCCCATGATCTGTTCGTACAACTGCTTCTTGGTCCGTGTACTGGACTCCACATTAGGGGTGAGTTAATTAAATGTTTGGCAAAATATAGCAGACTTTTTTTTTTTTTTTTGAGTTTCATATTAATTGGCACTTTATTTGATTAAAATCTAGACAACATTGTCAGTTTGAGAAGAAATTCACTGTGATACATAGATTGATCTTCCCATTTAAATTCTAGGGTTTTTTCGCCTTTTTTTTTTTCTCTCCAGGGATAGGAGTGGGAAGGGAAATATACTTGATCAAGTTTATCTAAGAAACAGAACAGTTACACATATATTTTAAAAACATGCACAAACCACTAGAGAATGAGATCTGAAATCAAGAGTGATTTCAGTTTTGGTGGCCCCTGCCTTTCCCCCCCCCCCCCCCCCCCTTTTTTTTTTTTTTTTTTTAAATGTAAGCTTCTTAAAGACTGCAGCAGGATAAAGAATCACTGGCTCTCATCTCAAAAATAACATAAATGAATAAAAAAGAAAAGTTACCCCCCCCCAAACAAGGCCTGGCAATTCTGTTCTTCATACGCTCCCCCAAGATAAAAATATGAATATATAACAACTCAGAATTGGTCTTCATCTCCTACCTGCCTCTTATCAGTGGAAGTTTAAATTCATGATTTAAAAAAAAGATATTGAAGCTCATGTATATAGGTTATAAAAGCTTATATCGAAGGACAATTTTTTTTTTTTTTTTTAAGTACAAGCAGGGAATGAAGCAATCATTTTAAATTAAAACCTTTCTGTACTTTCTGATTGCTGTTCAACTTGTTATTTTTTTAGCAAAAAGCAAAATGTTTATAGTGTTTGTCTTAAATCTTATTGCTTTACCACTGTGGTATGCCTTCCATTAAAATAAAGAGATGGAGTGGTCAGTCTGGTGATTCATTTGACATGGCTTTCATTGGAGATTGGGGGTGGCGTCGGACAGTGGCTGGCAAAAAGTAGGCGACATCCAAAAAGTAACTTACACATACAATGGTTTTCTTTAAAAAAGAGAGAGAGAGAGAGAGAGAGAGAGAGAGAGAGAGAAAATGTAATTGTCAACAAATGGAAACAAGCATTCAAAGCCCATCTTTCAAGCCATAGCCAAATCATGTTCTATCTTAAGGAGATTCTCTCTTTTTTGTTAATAAAAATTTTCCCCAAACCATCATCACTTTTAGTCATCCCCAGACTGGGCTTCATCTTCAGAGACTTTATCGCCAGATTTTCCTGGTGGAGGACTGGCAGATGTTTTCTTTTCTGGAGGGCTTTCTGGTTCCTCATTGTCTTCTTTGGGGGAAGGAGTTTTTTCCTTTGATGCCTTTGAAGCCGTGGGACAATCCACTTTCCCTTTGCCTTTCACTGGACTTTACGTCACTGTTGCCTTTAGCCTTGGTGTGGGCAATTTCTTTTCGCTCAGGTTTGGATTTCTTAACCATCTTTTTGGTTTTCTTTTTTAAACTGCCATAGTGACTGTCATCATCGTCTTCCATTAGGAAGTCTTCATCACTGCCAGAATCTTCTTGGAATGGTGCTGCGTCCTTCTCTTCTTGTTCTTCCTCACTGCCCGCATCTTCCATAAGCATTTCTCTCTGCTTAGAAGCTGCTTTAGAAGCTGTCATTTCTGGCGTACATTTTGATGATCTTTTTCATCTTCACTCTCATCCTTTTTGGTCTTCACATCTTTTTCTTCCAAGTCCTCACTGTCTTCCTGTGAAGTCTTTCCAGACTGCCTCTTATTTTTAGCTTCTCAAGGAGATGATCGCATTTTCTTAGCTGGATGACCTGAATCTCTTCCATAAACACGATCATCAGCATCATCAGATTCCTGAAACTATGAATAATCAGGCCGAGACATGTTCACTGTCAAAACAGGAGCCAGTCAAGAAGCCAAAGACCAGGACCACCCCCTACCTCGTGCGCTTGACTCCGCCCCCAAATTTAGTCCGCTGCAGCTGAACCTCCAGCTGTTGATTTCTCAAACTCCGCTGCTCTTTATTTCAGAGCCCCCTCTCTCCCCCACTCCAAAATGGATGACCAGACTGGTTTTTTTATGTTTTTATTGTGAGGTTTACATGGAGAACATCAGCTTTACACTCATCCTATCTTATTTTGTTTCATTGCAATGATTACAATCCCCTCCATGTATCATCATTATCCCCAAAGGGTACACACCACATAGGCCAGTTCCCCTATACCCACACCCCCAAACCCACCCACCCACCTTCCCCACCCCCTGCCAATACACAACCCCTCTCCCGCTTGAGTCCAGTGTCCCCAGGCGCTCCATCTGTCCACGTCATCTTCTCTGTCTCCATCCCTGGCATCACTGCCTCTCTGGGTAGGATCTCGCTCTCCACTTTCTCACTTGATGGTCCCAGGGACCTCTGCTCCTGGGCTGTAAAATCAATCCCTTTCCTCCTTTTGTCAAAAAACATATACCTCTACATTTCCTAACCTCACAGTCAGACCTGATGGCAATTATTCATCATTGTACCACAAGAGACTTATCCCCATTTCCTTTAGCCAGCCAGGTCCCAAACGGATTGGAAATCATTCAGTGGTAATTCTACCTTCCCGGGCCCCATCTGGAGCTACGCTCCCTCTTGAAAGCTTGTAAGCCAGTCACTTCTTGCCTTTATAGGCTAAAGAGGTGTAGTTTCCTATATATTTTAGAAGTGAGTCCCTTGTCTGAGGTGTCGTTGCAAATTATTTTTTCCCATTCTTGACTTGTAAATCATTTGAAGGTACCTAAATATAATTCCCTTGAATTCCTTTTCTGGTGGTTCCCATGCCTCTTGTTTTCCTCAAAATTGTTTTCTGGCTATGTCAGGTGAATCTTTTCTACTCTGAACAGCTACACCTGCCATCACAAATCCTCAGGTTCAGTCTGGAAGTGACAGACTAAGACACCCAAATATAGCACTTTAGTCACTAGGTGCTACCACAGTACTCAAAGGTACTCAAAGGTAAATGTAGAGGCCATCATGTCTGGTTCATTTTTGACAACTACCTATCTGTTTCCTGAATAAAAATAACAACTCCAGGAAAACACACTAAACCTGCTGCAATGAGTCCTTTCTGACTCTGAACTACTCTATAGAAAAGAGTAGAATTGTCCCATAGGGTTCCCAGGCTGTAATCTGAGGAAGATTGCCACATCTTTCTCCCACTGAGTAGCTGAGGGGTTTGAACTGCTGACTTTTTGTTAGCAACTGAGTACTTAACCACTACACTACCAGAACTCTTTAAGATCACAGCACTGCTGACAAAGCAAGGAAGTTTTTTTTTTGATGTAGCAAAAACTTCTAGTAGCTTTAAATGATCTGAGATACGAAGTGTTCTTTGTGAATTTGTATCGTTTCCTTTTCAAGTATACTTTGAATATATGATTGTCACCCACCAGTCAGGAAAGGGTGAGAAAAAAGGAAGAAAGTTAAAATACCTTTCACTGGGCTTACCTTAATTGAAGTTGCAGGTGAAAAGCCAAGCATAGATGTTTCTCAATAAAGCCAGTAAGTGCAAAAGCTTTCCTATCCTCAGGCAAAGATCTAAATTGTGCATCAACAGGGTGATAAATGGATATGAGTATAGACACCTCAGAAACCTTTTATGGCTCTGAAATGTCCATATCTGCAGGCAGGTTGTAGCATTAAACAGCCATGTTTTGGCTGGGTTTGGATTACAGATCATTTTTAAAGTAATGTAATACTCTTCAGAGCTATCAACTAGGTATCCAAATAAACTGAAATCTTCTTTTTATTTACAGGCTTTGTCTTACATGGGCATCATGGAAATAAACACTTCTGCCATAGGTTGTGGTTCAGTGTAAATCTAGCTTGAACAAGTATGCATTTTAAAATGAGCGGAGGGCTGCCTTTTGATGCCTCTTTCCTATATGCAGCAGTAGTATGAAGACTTGGTTGCACACTGGAGTTTTTAAAAAACATGGGAGGTTATTTTAAAACACTGAAGCTGGGTCCCACTCTCAGAGGTTCTGATTCAATTGATCTGGGTATCTGAATTTTCAGCACTGTTCTGGTGGGTAATTCTAAAGTGTAGCCTGCCTGAGAACTGAGACTATCAGTTCCGGGGCCTGTTGGTCCTTTCTGTGATTGTTAGCTTGGCTGTGGGACACCTGTTTACTAAGAAATTGGGCTGAAGCAGCAATTCATCTCGTCAGAACACAAAATCCCATTCAACTGTTAATGGATTTTTCACTGCACTGACCTTCAAACCAGCAATGACCTTAGCTTTCCATTGCCTGTAATTAAGGATGTCTGCTACCACCATAATCCAGTTTGGGGCTTGATTAATTCTCATAATTACCAAAGGCATGTTTGCAACTGTAGGATAAGACTGTCTGGGCCACCAAAATGAACTACATCCATGAGGGGGAAAAATAAATAACTATAATTTTTAGCATTTACTTAAGGTTTAATCATTATTTTTACGCTCTTGACATTCATTAACCTCTTATGATGTCCTGGAGAAGTAAAATAGTAAAACAGACTTATCATTGATATTTCATGTCAATTCATGGGACAGAATAGTATTTTGCAGGTCTTAGGAGTGGTAATTGTTAAAATTTTTGGTGCCTGATTGTTAAAATTTTTGGTATTGTTAAAATTTTTGGTGCAAAATTGTTAAAATTTTGCTGCCTCTCTTTAAAAGAAAAAAGTAATTATCAGGGCAGTTGGTGGTGACTCAGAGAGAGAGAAACATGCTCTGATCTCAATAAATAACCTCTATCAAAGTGGACAAATTAATGATGCATTTTATGGCCAGCTCATCATTGTGGTCTACTTCTCCTTGCAAGGACCACTAGTTATCGCTAAGGAAATTTTAAAGTATCTATGTCCCGGTTAGAAAGGCAGAATATGTTCACCTAAACAATAATTCAGAGGTTATGCTCAAGAGGCAAAAAAAGCATTACTTTTAAAGACCCAGGTATATTATATATCGGAAGAAAAGAAAGTTCCTGAATTATAGTTGCAACTCCCAATTTCAACATTCCCAATATTCACTTCCAATTACAAAATAACTGAACATGTAATATTTTTATCAGGTACTATTTACTGGGTGCTTATTATGTCTCCAAAAAAAAGGGGGGGCCCTTGGTGGCATAGTGGTTTCAGCATTGGACTGCTACCTGAAAGATTGGGGGCTCCAGCCTACTAACTGCTTCAAGAGATTTACAGTCTCAGAAACCCTATGGAGTAGTTCTACTCTGTCCTATAGCATCACTATGCATCTGAATCCACTCCAGGGCAGCAAGAACATACCTAACACTGTGTTAAATACTTTTATATAACACGACTAAAAAACCACTGCCAGCAAGCTGATATGGACTCAGAGTGACCCTATAAGATGCGTAGAACTGTTCTTAGGATTTCTGAGACTATTCATCTTTATGGGAGCAGACTGTGTCATATTTATTCCAAGAAGCAGCTGGTGGGTTTGAACCAGACATTACTGTTAGCAGCTCAAAGCCTATCCCACAGCACTATGAGGGTTTGATTGGTGCTGTGGATTAGGCATTTGGGCTACTAAACCCAAGATCAGTGGTTTAAATCCACCAATCACTCTATGGTAGAAAGATAAACCTGTCTGCTCCTATAAAGATTTAATCTCAGAAACCTTCTATAGATTCGTTGTAAGTCAATATCAACTCCATGACACTGGGTTATGACACAATTACTCCTTACAATTTGCCTGTAAGATAGTGGTTATTATCCCTTTCAAATTTTATGGCTAGGAAAATTAAAGTCAAAGAAATATAGGAATTAGGTCAAAATATAATAGGAGCAAGGTTAAAACCCAGTTCTGACTGTAGAAACACAAAAAGAAAAACTATAGAAATTGTTAAAGTGTATGTCTTTGGTTTCCATCTCTCTATGTAAGTATTTCCTCAACAACTTTCCTCCACTTTATCCCAGACTTACTTTTCCCTCCTTCACAAAGAAGCATATTTAACACTATGGTATTCTATCAGATTCTCACAACCTGATCAAATCCAAACTGTTAAAGTCTTGAGAGGTACTAGAACTCCTGGTGTGGTGCTGTAGAATCAGCAATGGAGGGCAAACCACAAAGTCAGCAGTTAAAAACACCAGCTGCTCCTTAGAAACCTTATATAGGGTCACTATGATTCAGAACCAACTTATTGGCACTTAACAACAAAAAAGAAAATCTCTCCTTCATCCTGAATTCCAGTTAATCAATCATTGTTTTCTGTCAATTATTTTATTTTAATGTTGATTCAATTTCTATTATACTTCAAGTGCAGACTCTAGAACAATAGCTTCCACTTGATTCTCATTGCTTCTGGAATAATAATCTTCAACCACTATCTTAATGGTAAAATTTTATGACACAAAATTGTTACATGGGTTTGCATTTTTTTTTAAGATGTATAAAAACCTTTTTAAAAGAAAGCAAACTTCATGATATCCATCGGTTGATGACATTCTCAATGAAGACCATCTGAATATATTAACAGAGGTAAAATAACATTTAGATGATTATCCAAAACCATGTGGTACAACTGAAAATATGCATTCCTTTAAATCACTGAGTGCCTTTCAGTCTGAGCTACCACACAGGTACTGAGAAAAATGGGACACTAAAGGGTTCCCTCATCTTTTACATTCATGGCCTAAGTCCAATATAGTAACTTACATGTTTGCTAAGAATTACCAAAGATTCAGAGAGGCTTCCATGATCCTTTCACGAACATAATCCATTTTAAATATGACTTGCCATGTATTCACAAGAAGCAATTAGTGAAGACTTTCCCAGAAGGGGGAATCCTCCCCATCTTGGAAAGTAGGGAGATAAAAGTAAAACATTTCTCATTACACTTTCTCTACACTACTTGGTTTCTATCACATGCACATTTTTTCAGGGTTTCAAAAATATTAGGGATGCAACATTAGTATACATCTTGTGAGTATTCTCACATGTTTTCAAAAGGTTAAGTCAGAATTCATTTTTCTCACATGTTTTCAAAAGGTTAAGTCAGAATTCAAACCCACCAACTGCTCCTTGGAGATCCGACACAAGGTCACAATGAGTCAGATTGACTTGACGACAGTTAAGAACAACATTCATGGGAGCTCTCTACACTGTGACTTCATGATTGGTTAGCTAGTTGTTGTTGTTAGGTTCCATCGAGTCAATACTGACCCATAGCGACCTTATGCACAGCAGAATGAAACACTGCCCAATCTGGGCCAACCTCACTACTGTTGTCATGCTTGAGTCCATCGATGCTGCTAATTGGGCAACCCATCTCATTGGGGGTCTTCCTCTTTTTC
>NW_006408754.1:1371907-1378971 GCF_000296735.1 Chrysochloris asiatica
AGGCAGAATGGGTAAGAAAACAAGATCCTTCAATATACCATCTGCAAGAGATACACCTTACACACAAAGATTAAAAGTCAAAGGATGGGGAAAATATACCAAGCTAATTGCAATTAAAAATGAGCCAGAGTGGCAATATTAATCTCTGATCAAATAAACTTTAAGGCAAAAAACAGAATAAAAGATAAAGATGGACATTATCTCATGATTAAAGGGACAATTGAACAAGATGACATAACCATGATGAATATCAATGATACCAATAAAAGAGCTCCAAAATATATAAAGCAAACTGTAATAGATTTGGAAAAAAAAAAAAAAAGATAAATCTACAATAACAGTGGGAGATTTTAAAACACCACTTTCAAAAATGGATAGAACAATCATAAAGAAACTCGACAAAGACACAGAAGAACTAAACAACACAATCAGATAACTGGACCTCATAGATGTGTACAGAGCATTCAACCCAACAACAGCACAATACACATTCTTTTCCAGTGTACATGGAATGTTCTCCAGAATAGACCATGTGTTAGGTCACAAAACAAACCTCCATAAATTTACAAATATCAAAATACTACAAAGCATCTTCTCAGATCACAATGCTGTAAAATTTAAAATCAACAATAGGAAAACCAAGGAAATAAAGTCAAATACATGGAAACTGAATAACACTCTGCTGAGAAGCAACTGGTTAACAGAAGAAATAAAATGTGAATTTACAAAGTTCGTAGAAATAAATGAGAATGAAAACACAACCTACTAAAATCTTTAGGACATGGCAAAAGCAGTGCTGAGAGGATAGTTTATTGCAATAAATACACACATCCAAAAAGAAAAAAGATGCAAAATCAACACATTAACACAACATTTCCAACAACTAGAAATAGACCAGCAAAGTAACCTACAAGCTACAGGAGAAAGGAAATTGTAAAGATTAGAAGTAAATAAAGAAGATAGAAAAACTATAGAAAGAATCAACAGGACAAGAAGCTGGTTCTTTGAAAGAATTAATAAAATCGACAAACCATTCACAAACCTAACAAAAGAAAAGAGGGAAGAGACAAATAACAGGCATAAGAAACCACATGGGCGATGTAATAACAGAATCAATAGAAATAAAAAGGATAATAACAGAATATTATGAAGAGTTGTACTCCAACAAATTCGAAAACCTAGAGTAGATGGATGCATTTTTAGAAAAGCACAGCCTACCTAAACTTACACAGAGTGAAGTAGAAAACTCAAACAGACCATAACAAAGGAAGACATTGACCAGGTCATCAAAAAACTCCCAAACAAAAAAAGTCCAAGACTAGATGGCTTCACTGGTTTTACCATACATTCTTCAATGTCATTATCACTGGTTTTAGTGGCTGGTGCATAAATTTGAATAACAGTGGTATTAACTGGTCTTCCTTGTAGGCTTATGGATATTATCCCATCATAGATAGTATTGTACATCATGACTGATATTGATGAATGCAACGCATTCCTCTTCAATTTGTTCTTCCCTACATAGTAAACCATGTTATTTTCTGATTGAAAATGGCCACTATCAGTCCATTTCAGCTCACTAATGCCTATGATATTGATGTTTATGTGTTACATTTCATTTTTGACAATTTCCAATTTTCCTAGATTCATACTTTGTGCATTTCATGTCCAATTATTAATGGATGGCTACAGCAGTTTCTCTTCATTTTGAGTTGAGCCACATCACAACTTCATCAGCAAAGGTAGGTTCTGATCGCTTTATTCCTTTCATGTCATCATGGTCAACTCTACTTTGAGGAGGCAGCTCTTCACCAGTCTCATTTTGAGTGACTTCCAGCCTGAGGGGCTCATCTTCTGACACCAAATCTGATAATATCTGTGAGCTCTTCATCATGTTTCTGTATTCAATATTCTGGTACTGACAGTGCTATTCATAAGATTTTCAGTGACTAAATATTTAGATGCTGTCAGTCTCTCCTTCTTCCTAGTCTGTCTTAGTCTGGAAGCTTCTTTGAAACTTGTCCACCATTGGTGACCCTACTGGTATTTAAAATACCTGTGGTATAGCTTCCAGAATCATAGCAACACATAAGCCACCACAGTACGACAAACTGGCAGACTAGTGGTGAAAAGGACTCATACATAGACTGAACCCCAGTCACCACTAGCCTGAGGCCAGAGAAATAAATGATCTACTCATAATAAAAAGTTAAGGACAGAGTCAGAGAAAATATAGAACCGAATTCTAAACCATAAAAAAAAAAAAAAACCAGAGACAGGAAAAGGAACCACAGGGATTCATTCCAGATCACATTGAAGTGAGTGAGGCATAAAAATTGAGATTGTGCTATAAAATGGTTTATATATTGATTTTAAATAAAGTGTTATACAATGGATTATTGTATAAAGGTGATACACAAAGAATAGAAACAGCCTTATAGCAAGCCCATTTTTATTGAGGGAAAATTGTGAGCCAGGCAGGGTGTAATTACTTTATATGGATTGTTTCATGCACTATTTTAAAGAAACCTTTTGTGATACTGTAGGATAAAGCACTAGACTGCAAGGTCGGTTTGAATAGCAAGGTCAGCTGTTCAAAATCACTCGTCACTCCTTGGAAACCCTAATACAGGGTAGTTATAAATTGAAACCAACTTGACAGCACTTAACAACAACAACAACAACAACATATTATAACTATTGATTTTATCCCTTTTTGTTAGTACAGAAACTGAGATCCAAAAAGCTTAAATAACTTACATAATCTTTTTAATCAAGAAAAAATATTAAAGAGTGGTAGATCAGCAATTTACCCATGATCACACAAAGAGCACACAGCTAAGACAGAATTTGACCAAACTCTATCTCACTGAGAGAATCTTTAACATTACAGACACATGTTAATTTAATGAGCTCATGCTGCATCTATTACCTGTATACTACCACTGTCATCAATGGCCATGGAATCAACTCAGACTCATGGTGATTCCATATGTATCAGACAAAAATCGTACTCCATAGCATTTTCAAAGGCTGATTTTTCTGCAAGTAGATTGCCAGGTCTTTCTTTCAAGGTTCTTAGGTGGCCTCCAGTCTTCTGGCTACTTGCTGAGCACATCAACATTCCATTCAGAGATGCTTTTTGGTTTTTAGTTTGTTCTGGGTTTTTGTGTCTGTTTTGGAGATATCCACTGATGCTCTAGTTTACAATTTGTGTAGGAAAGAACAGATAAATTGATTTGACACAAGAAGCAGCATTGTCACCTTCTGTTAATTAGAAGCAAGCACACCGGCCAGAGAGATAGTTAGTTGCATTGGGAAAAAGTCAGATTCAACTGTTCACAGCTACAACTGTGGTGAAGTTGGGCTTTGAGATACAAATAGGCAGTGTAGAGAGGGAAGAGCTGTGATGCTCACAGAACCTTTACTGCATCACACACAGCTTTTAAGGCAAGATATTTTTCTTCCTGAATCATGAAAGCTAAAATTCCCAGTGTAAAGGCAATAAAATGAGTGAAAATTAGATTTTATTCAATGCAGCCAGCCAGACAGGCAAAGTATTGGTCAACAAATATTTATGGAGATCTTGCAATGGGAGAATCATTGGAAGCTTTGGAGAATATAAAAACACATAAAACGTAATCTGCCTTCAAGAAGCTGACAGCTTCAGAGACGTTATATGGTGCAATCCCGCAAACTGCGCACAGTGTAAAGACTTAATGACCATTTTTCTTTGATTCCCCAGTGCCTGGAGTTGTATTTAGAGCATTCATACCTTCTTAGTTCACTTAGCAAGGCTTGTTGAACACACTAAACTGACTTAGCATCTTTGTTACGCAGTATTAAAGATCTATAGCATAATAAAAACCAAAACTAAACCAGCTGCAGTCCAGTCAGTTCTGACTTGTGGAAAGTACATCTGTTGCATAATAGAACTACACGTGGTAGGGGGTTCAAGACTGATTTTTTTTGAAGCAGATCACTAGGACTTTCTTATGAGGCATCTCTGGGTGAGTAAGAACGGCCAACCTTCCAGTTAGTTATTGATCCTGTAACCATTTGCATTGCACCACCCAAGGGCTCCTGTAATATAATAAACTAGGATATAAGTTTCCTTCTTTTCATTGCTTTCTTTAAAGTGCCATAAGAGAGTTCTTTCTAAACAAAGCTTAACTCAGCCTTAAAATGTATTTAAAACCATTCAACTCAGTTTATCTCTTGTCAGCTTTATGCCTTCTAATTTCTCCAGTCAATTCACATCCTATATGTATTCCTTACACCATAAATGTGCAATGTTTGTTAAAAAAAAAGGGCTAGCCATACACTCAAACACTCACAGCTTCTCTTACAAATAAAACAAAAAAAATTAAAATATCAATATTTAGGTAGTCAGAAAAGCAAAGGCTGGTCTTAGATTCTTGGCTTTCACTAAGGTCAGTGTGATTGATTTTAAGTTAAGGATATTTTAACCAGAACACTATTTCATGACTTTCTCTGGGAAAAGGTAGATAGAGGCAAGAATTTAATCACCAGGCAAATTAACATGAGCTTACAGGGGCAAATCCAGAACAAACAAGGTTACCCAGAAGACTTCACTTTATAGAATCCATGCACTCTTTTAAACAAACAAAAAACATGAAAATCAGAGAACACTGTAAGGTTGTTTTGTGTTTTCTGTATAAATCTAAAATAGTACATTATTAGTCATAGGGGAAATATTAAATTCTCATCCACTAAGCACCTATCGTATGCTAGATACAGCTTTGATTGCTTGGCGCAGTGTTTAGCATATTACAGACACTTAATAAGCATTGACTGATTAAACTCCTGATTTCTGAACTTCACCAAAGTAATACTGCAGATAGATTTTATTAGTCACGTTTTCCAGATGAGTAAATTGTGTCAAATAGCTAATAAACAGTGGTGCCTAAACCCTTGTCTCTATATCAAGCTGCCTCTCAAAAGGTAGAAGAAATCTGATGATTCTGCATTGAATATAATTTATAAAAGATTTGACTTTGTCTTCTATCATTTTAAATGTCCTTACACTGGACATTTGAAAGGACTCTCCTAAATTGCAGGCATATGGAAAACATAGTTGCTTTGTTGTACATGCATTACTGAATATGGTTTAAAAATACAATTACTTGACATTCCATTGTTGTGGATTTGCACACATACAATTTTGAGGTCCCTTACATGAGATAGGACATTGAAAATATTTTAACCTAGTAATTATTGCTGTATCAAACACAGTACTAAATAGTGCATAATTATATTTCCATTTGAATCAATGTTTTCAATTAAGGAATAATTCTAATTTTCCTGAATTTCTTTAGCTCAAATGACTTTTAGTTTAATATTGCAATAGAATGCTTTTGGTTGTAGTTTGCTTTTTAAATTGTTTACTTGAGAGAGAGGGACAAAAAAAGAGAGAAAGAATAAAACCTAAGAGCATTTTTATAAAATAATATGTCATATTAACAGAAGGAGAAAAAGTAGATTCAAATACAGTTGACACTTGCTCTACATTGTCTTTTTTTTATATTTTATAATATTAATTGCTGATAATGAATAATTATGCCCACTTTTCTTTCATCTGTATTTTGGAAACAAAGTTCCCATGTTTTTTTCCTACTTTTTGTTGTATTACATATAATACCCCATTGTTGTTGTTGTTAAGTGCCATCGAGTCGGTTCCGACCCATATCCCCCCCAAAATCATATCATCATCAATTCTAAGCTTAATTGTAGTAAATCATTAGTTGGTATTTTCATATTGGAAATGGAGAAGTTAAGAAAGGAAAACTTTGTGATTAATCAAGATTCTAAATTAAATGAGGCAAACAAAAAGCAAAACTACGTGCTTCAACTCCTAGAAAGTATATCCTGAAGACTAAAATAAAAAATGTTATTGATTTATTTTATTTTCAATATAATAGCTGACAACTATATACAATGTTACATAAGGACAGAAATCAAATATAAAGCAAATCATATGTACATCATATCTCTATAGCAATTTGATTTTTAAATGTTGGTACTAAATGAAGAAGAAGACAAGTCAAATATTAAGCATAATATAATGCTACATTATCTGTATTTGAATTTCATTTATCAATAACTGTGGTAGAAAGACTATGCATCATTGAAATCTATTACATTTTCCTCTGTAGTAATTGTGAAGTTTGGACTTACTTTAATAAACTAAATATTATGAATACATTAGCCCTTGGAAACAGGAATGAAGAGGACATAGACATTCTCTTAGAAATCCATGACCTTGCTTTCTTGTAAATTTCAGTAACTGTCATGATCATACCAATGTCAATGATGGGTATTTTTTAATGTTCCAGAGAACAACACAGCAGAGTCCTTCAATGAAAGCAGCCATGGCTTTGCAGAAATTTTGCCCCATGCCGAGTTCTGAGATTTATGAGACAGGTATACAAAGACAGGGAGTTTAGGGTAGTCAAGCATGGATTTGCAGTTCTCTTTTCTCAATGAACAAGGCACTGTCAGAAACTGATTTTATTATTCTAAATATCAATTTTTCCATTTACAATAGGGTAATAACTTCTCATTTGAAAGGTTTTGATGAGAAATAGAGGAGCCTAGTTTAGACAGAAAAATCGATTTTATTAATTCTACTAGCTAACTCTTCCAGATGGGAATCTGTAGGTTGAATCTAAATGTTTTAGAGGAAGCAGGCTTCATATATGTCCTTGGTCAGATCATTGCTTCGTTTCTATGTCTGACAAATGTCACCTCCCTCATAAATACGTTAAGAACTTATTTAAATATTAAATCTATAGGAAAAGTTTTCTATTGCCCATGACAATCATTGCTATACTATTATTAAATTTTTAAGGAAAATCACAGTTTTCCCTTCAGGAATTTGATGAGGCAATACAGAGTTCGAAGAAATTTGCATTTTTGAATGGAAATTGCCGGAGGTGTGATAAGGAGGAATGACTTTTCAAAATGGCACCAATAACCTTTAGTAAATATGCAAACCAGTTGTTGTTGTTGTTAGGTGCCATCAAGTCAGTATCGACCCATAG
>NW_006408754.1:1379071-1380085 GCF_000296735.1 Chrysochloris asiatica
GTGTGTGGATTAAACATACATGTGTATGTATGTTGTGTATATACATATTTAGAGAGAGAGAGAGACTCCTGGTGTGGCATTGTAGAATCAGCTCTGGACTGAACTATAAGGTTGGCAGTTCAAACCAACCTGCTGCTCCTCAGAAACTTTAAACAGAGTTGCTATGAGTCAGAATCGACTTAATGGCAGTTAACAAGTACAACATATAAAACCTCACTCATTTTACTCCTCTAGAGAACTCAGTTTAAGATAGGTGTGGATGCTTCTGGAGAATAGTTTCACAGGACACATAGCTGATCCTCACACAAACATTTCTCAAGAAGGATTCTGGAAGAATGAAGAATGCTGACATCAATAAAGATTTTTAATGGAAAGGTGAGTTGGTCTATCTTAAGCATTCAAAATATCAGATAATTAACAATTGAAGTATTCAGAAGCTTTGTATGATGTAATTTAGTAAGTTTAAATCTTAGCAACAGAGAGGTAAACTCTGTTGATTTACAGATTGAAGTTATATACTTTCTGTAGTTATTTTTAGGGCTTCACACAGGTAGCAGTTTCTTAATAACAATCAATTTAATTTCAATTAAATTCAAGTAAACAGTCTCCATTAAAAACATCAAAAAGAGAGGATATATGAGTGACCAAAAAGAGAAAAGTGGTGAGTGACCCTCTGAGATGAAACTATTTGTCTCTCCCCACCTGGAGAAAAGAAGAGTAAAGAAATTCACAGACTCAAAGAAACAATTAGAGATAAAATGAGAGGTGAGGCTTGATGACAGATTGGGGAGAAATGCAGTGAGGAACTCTGTCAGCAATAACACAGAATACCAGACAAAGCAGGTTCAGGAAATGGTCCCAGAACTCTGAAATACATATAAAGGAATGCTTAGAAAGTTTGAAGACTTACAGCCAGTGGAATTTGTAGCAGAAGCAAGAAATCTAGTGCTTTTTCATCGGCCAGCCTCAGCGGCACCCAGAGTGAGACAGAGCAGGGGAAGAATCAGAGCCACT
>NW_006408754.1:1382738-1392498 GCF_000296735.1 Chrysochloris asiatica
AACACCATAACTCAAAGGTATCAATTCTTCTACGTTCTTCCTTATTCACTGTCCAGCTTT
Source organism: Chrysochloris asiatica (assembly GCF_000296735.1). Taxonomy (NCBI): domain Eukaryota; kingdom Metazoa; phylum Chordata; class Mammalia; order Afrosoricida; family Chrysochloridae; genus Chrysochloris; species Chrysochloris asiatica. The sequence continues at coordinate 1,382,799 of NW_006408754.1, forward strand.
CACATGCATATGAGGTTATTGAAAATACTATGGCTTGGGTCAGGCGCACCTTAGTCCTCAAGCTGACATCTTTGCTTTTCAACATTTTAAAATGGTCTTGTGCAGCAATTTGATTTCTTGACTTCTGCTTCCATGAGTGTGATAGTTGATCCAAGAAAAATGAAGTCCTTGACAACTTCAATCTTTTCCCCTTTGATAAGAATGATGTTTATTGGTCCAGTGGTAAGAATTTTTGTTTTCTTTACATTGAGATGCAATCTATACCAAAGGCTGTGCTCTTTGATCTTTATCAGTAAATGTTTTAAGTCCTCTTCACTTTCAGCAAACAAGGTTGTATCATTTGCATATCGTAGGTTGTTAATGAATTTTCCTCCAATCCTTATGCCAAATTTTTCTTCATATAACCCAGCTTCTCAGATTATTTGAATAAGTATGGTGGAAGAATGCAACCCTGTTACGCACCTTTCTTAATTTTAAACCATCCAGTGTTCCCATGTTCTGTTTGAACAACTGCCTCTTGGTTCAGGTACAGCTTCCTTATGATCACAATGAAGTGTTCCAGAACACTCATACTTCCCAATATTGTTCATAGCTTGTCATGATGCACACAATTGAAAGCCTTGCATACTCAATAAAGCACAGATAAACATCTTTCTGATATTCTCTGCTTTCAGCCAAGATCTATCAGACACCAGCAATGATATTCCTCATTCCACAGCCTCTTCTGAATCTGGCTTGAACCGCTGGAAGTTCTCTGTCGTTGTATGCTGATAGCAGTTTCTGTATTACCTTTAGTAAAACTTTACTCACATGGGGTAGCAAAGATATTGTCTGATGATTTCCGCATTCCATTGGGCCACCTCTCTTTGGAATGGGCACAAATACGGATCTCTTCCAATCAGTCGGCCAGATAGTTGTCTTCCAAATTTCTTGGTATAGATGAGTGAGTGCCTCCTGTGCCACCTCACTTTCTTGAAATATTTCAATTTTTATCCCATCAATTCCTGGTGTCTAGTTATTTGCCAATTCCTTCAATGCACCTTGTACTTCTTCCTTCAGTATCAATGGCTCTTGATCACTTGCTACTTCTTGAAATGGTTGAACATCAACCATTTCCTTTTGGTACCGTGACTCTGTGTATTCCTTCCATATTCTTTTGATGTTTTGTGCCTCATTCAATAATTTGCCAAGAGAATCCTTCATTAACCAAAGTCAAAGCTTGAGTTTTTTCTTCTGTGTTCCCAGCTTGAGAAATGCTGAGCATGTTCTTCCTTTTTGGTTTTCTGACTCCAGATCTTTGTACATTTTGTTGTAATATTTGACTTTATCTACTCAAGCTGATCATTCAAATTTTCTGTTCAGTTCTTGTACCTCCTCAATTCTTCCATTTGATTCAGCATCTCAGTGTCTCTTTTGACATTCATTTTGACCTTTTCCTTCTTTCTTGTCTTCTCAATGACTTTTGCCTTTCTTCATGTATGATGTTCTTGATGTCATCCCACAACTTTTCTGGTCTTCAGTCTTTAGTGTTTAATGAATCAAATCTATTCTTCAGATGATCTCTAAATTCAGGTGGGATATATTCAAGGTCATGTTTTGGCTCTCATTAACTTGTTTTCATTTTCTTCAGCTTCAGTTTGAATTTGCAAATGAGCAATTGATGGTCTGTTCCACAATCTGCCCCTGGTCTTGTTTTGACTGAAGATATGGAGCATTTCCATCGTCTCTTTCCACAAATGTAGTCAATTTGATTTCTATGTATTTCATCTGGAGAGGCCCATGTGTATAGTCATCTCTTATGCTGTCTAAAGAAGGCATTTGAGATGAACAAATCATTGATTTAGCAGAACTCTATCTTTGTGGTATAGAAAGTCTTGATTTTCTTCCCTGGAGCAGCTGGTAGGCTAGAACCATTAACTTTGTGTTTCACAGTCCAATATGTATCATAGAGTCACTGCACTGTCCTGTAATTGCTGTTAGATATCTTCAATTGAGTTCTGACTTGAGTGACCCCACTTTTAACAGAAGCCAATGTTGACCTGACTTGTGCCATCCTCACAACCATTGTAAGGTTTGAGATAATTGTTTTAAGCAGAATGTCAATCCATCTCATTGAGGGTCTTTTCCTACTTTTCTGACTCTCTACTTAACCAAGTATAATATTCTTCTAGGGCTCTTGGTGTGGCGCTGTTGGATTAGCATTGGATTTAGACTGAGAAGTACCAGGTTTCCAGCTGCTTCTCAGAAACCCAATAGAGAATAGTTATGAGTTGGAACTGACTCAATGGCAGTTAACGACAGTGTTCTTATTCAGAGGTTTTTCCCTCTGTATAAAATGTCCAATGTCAGTGAAACAAAGTTTGCCATCCTTGTTTCTAAGAAGCATTTTGGCTGTATTTCCTCCATGATAGATTTGTTCATTCTTCTGAAAGTCCATGACATGTTCAATATTTTTGCCAACATCAAAATTGAATGCATCAATTCTTCTATAGTGTTCCTGTTTCAATGGCTAGCTTTCTCATGCATGTAAGGCCATTGCTTTATATGCTTGAGGCAGGTGCACCTTAATGACATCTTTCCAACACTTTAAGGGAGACGTTTGCAGCACATTTGCCTAATGGAACATATTTTTTGATTTATTGACTGCTGCTTCCACAAACATTGATTGTTGATTCAAAAAGAATGAAATCCTTGACATCAGTTCTTTACTAGTTATCATAATGCAGTTTATTGGTCCAGTGGTAGAATTTTTGTTTTATTTATATTCAGATGTAATCCACATTGAAGGCTGTAGTAAAAGTCTTTTAGTTTCACCAATACCAAAAAGAAAAACAAAACCCATCGCTCTTGTATGAATTTACGATATAGTAGAACTTCCCCATAGGGTTTTCTATACTGAATTTTTTACAGAAGACTGCCAAGTCTTTTTCATATGGAGCTCTCGTTGGGATTGAAAATTCATCTTTCATTTGGCAATCAAGCACTTAACCACTGCATTGCCAGGACTCCTTTTTTCACCATTAAGTACTTCAAATTATCTTTATTTTTAGTAAACAAGCTATGCAATCTGCATATTGCAGGCTGTTATTGAGTCTTCCTCTAATCCTGATGCTGCTTCCTCCTTATGGTTCAACTTCTTGGATTAAGGAAATGTTAATTAAAACAACAATGTAGTACGATTTCAGGATTATTGCGTCTATTGTTGTCAGGTACTCTCGAATCTGTTCAAACCCATAGTGACCCTAAGTACAACGAAATGAAACCTACCCAGTCCTGTGCCATCCTGACAATTATTGTTATTTTTTAGTCAATTCTTGCAGTTACTGTGTCAATCTATCCAAAAAAGCGGAGCTTCCTCTTTTTTCCTGACCCATTACTTTACCAAGCACCATGTCCTTTCCCAGGAACCAGTCTATCTTGATAACATGTCTAATGCATGTGTAAAGAGCATTCCGGCACTCCTGTTCATTCTTTTGACAGTCCACATTATGATAATATTCTTCACCAACAACATAATTTAAAGGCATAAATTGTTTTTCAGTCTTCCTTATTCACTGTCCAGGTTTCATACGGATGGGAAGTGACTGAACATACTGTAATTTGGATCAGATGCAAGCTTAGTCCTCAAAGTGACACGTTTGCTTTTGAACACTTTAAATAGGTCTTTTGCAGGAAAATTTGCTGAATGTAATGTCATTTGATTTCTTGATTGCTGCTTCTATACTTGTTGATTGTGGATTCAAGCAAAAGGCCGTCTTTGACAGCTTCAATCTTTTCTCCATTTGTCATGATGTCATTCATTGGTTCAGTTGTGCAGATTTTTGTTTCTTTACATTAAGGTGCAATCCATGCTAAGGGATGCAGTCTTTGATCTTCATCGTTATTTTAAATCCACTTCAATTTCAGCAAGAAAGATGGTGCCGTGTACATATTACTAGCTATTAATGAATCTTCCTTGAATCCTAATGCTATGATCTAGGTTATTTCACTAGCATACATATTGAATAAGTGTGGTGAAAGGATATAACCCTGACCCACACCTTTTCTGATTTTAAACCACTCAGTATCCCCTTGTCCTAGTCTAACAACTGCTTCTTTTTCTAAGTACAGTTTCCTCATGAGCACAATTAAGTGTTCTGGAATTTTTGTAATGCTATCCATAGTTTGTCATGATCCACACAGTCAAATGTCTTGCATAGTCAATAAAACAAAAGTAAACATCTTTCTGACATTCTGCTTTCAGGGAAAAGCCATCTTAAGTCATCAATATTTTCTGTGTTTCTCATCTTCTTTTGAATTCAGCTTGGATTTCTAGCAGCTCACTGTGAATGTTTTGCTACAACTGTTTTTTAAATTATCTTCAACAAAATTTTACTTGCATGTGATATTAATGATATTGTTCAATGATTTTTGCACTCAGTTGGAGAATGGGCATAAATATGGATTGCTTTCAATTGGTTGACCTGGTGGCTCTCTTCCAAATGTCTTGGCATAGATAAATGAGTGTTCTAATGCTGAAAAGTTTATTGAAATATTTCAACTTATATTCCATCAATTCCTGGATCCTTGTTTTTTGTCAATGCCTTCAGTATAACTTGTTTTCTTCATTTTGATCAAATAATTTTGATCAAATGCTACCTATACCTCTTGAAATGGTTGAACATCGACCTATTCTTTTTGGTAGAGTGACTCTGTATTTCTTCCATCTTCTTTTGATGTCTCCTGTATCACTTAATGTTTTATCCATGTTGTTGTTGTTAAATGCTGTAGAATTTGTTTGGATTCATAGTGACCCTGTATAGAGTTCCCAAGGAGCAGCTGATGAGTTTGAATCACCTACCTTGTGCTACAAACCAACCTTTTGGTCCAGTGCTTTATCCCACAGTGCCACATCAGGACTCCATTTTGCCCATAGAATCCTTCAATATTTTAATCTGAGACTTGATATTTTCTTCTTCTTCAGTTCTTTCAGCTTGGGAAATGTTGATAGTGTTCTTCCCTTTTGGGCTCCCAGATTCAATCTCTTCCTTATTTTAATCTGAAAAAGTAATCTTGATGTTGTGAAATGACGTCGAGTCAGTTCCAATCCATAGAGACCCTGTATAGGGTTTCCAAGGAGCAATTGGTGAGCTTGAACTGCTGACAAGTGGCTTTGCAGTCTGGTGCATTAACCCACAATGCCACACGAGGACTCCTTGATACATTACCAAATTATTTATTTTCTTGTCTTTTCTACCCACTCACAAGCTTTGTCTTTCATTAGTGAATGAAAGGTAGCTTCATTAGGTTATGAGGGAGCATGAAAACATTTGTAGAAAAATTTCATTATCTCTTGATTCAGTTTTCCCATAAACTTTCAGAAGCATTATTATGTATATTTTTATAGAGTGAGGATAATCCTTATTCAATTATCTTTATTTGCAACATTTAATGTAATTATTTTATAATGTGATCAAGACATATTTATTCGATTTAATTCAATTGATGTCTATAGGAATTTATTATAATAGAAGATAGTTATTTTGGGGATACAGGAATATAATGATTTGAAGTAGGTGATTTGAATTTTTTTACATCTAAAACTATTTTGACAAACTCTATGCGGAGGTAAGAAAAATCATGTTTGCTGCTATTTGGGAGTCTACCTATGTCATTTGGGTCCTCTGGAAGCAAACACTGCAATTATGAGGTAGAGGTACACATTGCTTATTGGGATATAATAGTTATGGAATACAAAGAAGAATTAGGACTGGCAGGGAGAGTCTCAGATCATAACACAGATCTGCTTACATCTCAGCTAGTCACCCCAAAGAGCTTCAGGTTAAGTAAAATGGCCAGTCCCTAGTGCCTTGACTATACTTAGTCATTGACTGTGGAATGTCCTCAGATAAGGGGAAAGCTGAGGAGAATTCTGAAAGCACTGCAGCTGACAGTTGTTAATTACTTACACTCTTTGTAGATGGAGACATAGTTCTCTCTTGAAGGGGCATTTGAACAATTCACCACCTTAGCTGCCAAGATACAAATTAGAATATACTTACAAAGCTCCTAAGTGTACAGTAAATTTTTGAAAATTGGTTCCGATATATGTGGGGCATTTGCAATGATTATAAAACTTTCCCAATCTCAGTGAAATAGAAGTGAATATAGATAGTTAGCATACAAATCATCTCATCTATATATGGAGTCCTGGTATGGTGCTGTAGGATAAGCACTTGAGTGCTAACTGCTGCTCCTTGTAAACCCTATACAGGGCTGCTAAGACTATGAAATGACTCAAGAACTCTTAACAAAAACAACAACATGCAAGGTTTGAAGAAATATCAATTTTCAAGTTTCCAAAGTTGCAAAAGAAATTGCTCATTTATATCTGTTTATCATAAAGGAAATTTCAAACTTCTGCCCCCCACAAAATAAATTCTACTCAAGAAGGCCTTGTACATTAATAATACTATCTCCAGTAGGATCCTGATTCCAGTTTTTTATTTATAGTCTTTAGTATTTCAGCACTGTAGCAATTTCCATGCAAGGGGGAACAGGTCAAAGAGAAGTCTAAATGCATTATTGCAAAAGATTTTACTTTTATTTTTCAAGTTCTACTGAAGCAGGTATGCAAACAAACATGCTCAAAAAAGAAATACATTTTCTATTCACACTACTTTCCCTATCAATAAAGAATCTGTAAAACATTGAATGAAAGGAACACAGTGAAATCACCTGGCAGGTCTTTGTGTTTGAGAAGTGTTTGCATCACTAAACTGTATGAATAATTAATTAAGCAAAAATTTGCCACCTACCGGAACAGTAAATGAAGGATAATTTCAAATGTGTCTGGCCTCTAATTCTACAAAAAAAGTAATAATTTTCCCTGTAAATTAGTGGTTCCAACATGATAAACTGGAAAAGAATTAATGATTCTTTCTGTTTTACAAACTTAGAGATGGTACTTTTAAAAAAAAGTTTACCTACTTAGTAGTTATACTTTTTGCCTTATGTTCCCCTCTTTCTTTTTCCAATTAAACATTTTCCCTCCACATACAGTCACATATTCTTACATACATGCTGTATTTTAAATTTGTAACATGTTTATGAAAATAGATTGTGACACAGGAGACCAAGGTTTGATACTTATGTCTGCTACTAAACATTGCGCCTTAGGCTAGTCAGTTCATTCTTTGTTTCATTTAAACTTTTCATTCAACCATTGCAAATGTCCAAGTGATGGCTGCTAGTTGTAAGCAAAAATATAAATTAACAATGACATTATTTTTGTAAAATAGAGATTAAGTCTGTTTCAAACTACCAGATAGAATGTCTTTCTCTAGCTAGCATTTAGTCGAAGAAAAAGGCAGAACAAGCATACAAAATACAGAATCTGGAATAGAGGACCTGCAGAACCATCAAGAAAGAAGAGCATGAGTGAAACATGAGCTATCTACCTGGAAAAGCAGCAGAAATGGTGACAGAGACAGCGGGTTGGAGAGACAGAGTAGCTGTGGGCTTCTAGACCCATGGACTCTGTAAACCTGAGTGACTACAGACCATAGGCTGGCTTTCAAAATGTACCCTTTGGGCATTCGCAGACTGGCTAAAAGAGCTTTGTAACATTTGCCTGAACTGGGTGGAGGACAAGGGGCCACAAGTCAGAGAGGCTGAAGACAAGAGTGAGGCATGCCTGCAGTAAGGCTGAGAAGAGGCATTCCTGACTGGAGAACTGCTGCATCGTGAGTTCTTTCTGATCCTGAATTATACCCTATTCGCTTCCCTAATAAACCCCATAATAGTGAGTATTCTGATGAATTTTATGTGACCATTGCAATGGACTATCTAATTCAGATGTGAAGCAGAGAGTGCTGTAGGAAGAATTGTTGGTATCAGATTAGGGTAAAGAAGGCTGTAGGGTTGAAGCTTGTCTGACCTCCATTTCATGGCAATTGGCCCTGGACTGATTTTGAGTTTGATTCTCTTTCTCCACATGAAGCCAGAGGAAGTCAGACATAGCCCCATACAGCTTTTGCACTCAGCTATCATCTAGATCTTATATAATGTTTCTTACACCTCCTGGGTTAATGCGCCAGACTGCAAACCCGTTTGAACTGCAAGGTTGGCAGTTCAAGCTCACCAGCTGCTCCTTGGAAACCCTATACAGGGTCGCTATGAGTTGGAACCAACTCAACGGCATTTAACAACAACAACAATATCTTCAGAGGAGTGTCTCTTTCTTAATATTCAGGTCTAAATTTATGAGCAACTTATTCAGAGATCCCCAGTCTGAAGTAGCCCACCACCCCCAAATCATTTTCTGTCAGTCAACCCTATTTTGTTTTTTCATAAACTTTTTTATTGCTTGACCTTTCTTTTTATTGATTCATTTGATTATTTCTGTCTTCCCTCACTAGTTATGTTTACTGCTATATCAAAGTACTTAGAACAATTTCTGACACATAGAAGGCATTGATATGTGTTTATTGGATGAAGAAAGGGATGTGTGGGTATGAGAATGAGCCTTTAAATAACACATTAGAATACAATGTTGTTGTTAAGTGCTGTGGTGTCAGTTCCAACTCATAGTGACCCTGTATACGGTTTTCAAGGAGCAGCTTGAAACCACCGACCTTGTGGCTCAAACCGACCTTAAAACAAAACTCACTCAAAAAAGTAAAAATATCGCAAGATACCTACAAATATTTTTTTAAGATGTATGTACAAGACCTTTATAGCAAAAAATATAAAATATTGATTAAAAGGCATAAAAGGAAGCTTCAATAAATATAAAATATTGATTAAAGTGCAGAAAGGAAGCTTCAATGATTGAGAAATTTGAATTACAAGATATGAATCTTCCCTAAATAAAATGATACATTTATGGTAATTTCCAGATTGGAATTGTTGTTAAGTGCTGTCGAATCGATTCTGACCCATAGCGACCCTGTATAGGGTTTCCAAGGAGCAGCTGGTGAGCTTGAACCACCAACCTTGCAGTTCAAATGACTTTGCAGTCTGGTGCATTAGCTCAAAAAGCCACACCAGGTATCAGAGTAAGATAAACACTAGGCTGCTAAACTGCAAGGTATATGATTGATACCATCAAGTTGCTTCTCAGAACCCCTACACAAGGTTACTATGAGTCAGAATGGTCTTCAGGGCACTTAACAACAACAACAGTGGCATAAAAGAGCACTGGAAGCAGTAAGGTGTGTGAGTATCTTGGTGAGGTGAAAAATATAAAAGGGCACCAAAAAACCGCAGAAGTCAAGATAATTCATATTTAAATTGTTGTTGTTAAGTGCCATTGAGTCGGTTCCAACCCATAGCAACCCTGGATAGGGTTTCCCAGGAGTGGCTGGTGAACTTGAACCACCAAACTTGCAGTTCAATTGACTTTATATTTCAATCAAAATCAATAAAAAAAAGTTCTTGAGTAACAAGATATCAACATTCTAAGTAAATACAGTCAATAACTGCCAGGGTCTGGCCTCGGCAAGGGGGTGAGGACCCGAAGATGGGGTGTCCGGTGACGATGGTGAGAGAGACAGAGAGAGAGAGAGAGAGAGAGAGAAAGAAAACAGACACAAAGAAGACAGAGAAAACAGATACAAAGAAGACAGACACCCGGGCTTGATACGAGCTGCCAGACAGACTGCTCAGTGGCTGATATTTTCCCTTCTCGGACTAACTCTAGGTGGGATGTCTGGAGAGG
>NW_006408754.1:1393597-1396156 GCF_000296735.1 Chrysochloris asiatica
AGAAAGATGAGGCTTTCTGCTCCCGTAAAGATTTACAGCCTTGGAAACCCTGTACAGGGGTCGCTATGAATTGGAACCGACTCCACGGCACATAACAACAGCAACAATGGATGATAAAAATTATGTGAGAGTCTTATTAAACTTACCAAACTGATTCTAAAATCCATATATAAGGTCTGAGAATACTCAGTGGGGGCTAAAACCTAGGAATCATGCAACTTGTTATTTCAGAAATACTAAATAAATTATTACTATCTTAGGTCAAGTCTCCCTCTATTTCAGAGAGGACAGAGATGAGGCATAGTAGATGGAGAAGGAGCAGCAAGAAAAATGGACAGGTGCAAGAAATTCAAGCGAATGTGCTGGAAGCAGCTGCTAAAAAAGAAGCCTCCAAGTGGGCATATGAATTGTACCTGAGCCCCAAGAAAGCGCTGAAGGAATGCGATAGAATGAGAACTTAAATTAGTGGACCTGGAGTCATACATATATCACTAAACAAAAAAAGATAAATAAATAAAAATGTTTACCATCCGTCAATTCAGATTCATAGCATTCTTACAGGACTGGGTAGAAGTGCGCCTTAGGGTCCAATGTTAAAATCTTTACTGAAGCAGATTGTCACATCTTTCTCCTGTGGAGTCGCTGGCAAGTTCAAATAGCTGTGCTACCAGGAATCTTTTTATGCCACTGTTGTTGTTGTTATTGCTAAGTGTCCTTCAGTCCGTTATGACTCATAATGAACCTATAGAGAGTTTCTGAGGAGCAACTGTGGTTTGAACCACAAAATTTGCAGTTTAGCCCCTCAGTATTTATCTTACAGTGCCACTCAAGATTCCTTATTCCACTAAGTGGAGTCAAAAACCAAAGGATATCTATCTTTAAGATCTTGGAGTTCCTAGTACATGTGTAACACACACATAAATCCACTACAATGTAAAAAAAAAAAAAAAAAAGTCCTCGCAACATGATAAATGGAGAAAAGATCGAAGTTGTCAAAAATGACATTTAGCTCGAGTCCACAATCAACACTCATGGCAGCAGCAGTCAAGAAATCAAATGGCATTGCAGTGGGCAAATCTGCTGCAAAAGACCTCTTGAAAATGTTCAAAGAGCAAAGATGTCACTTTGGAGATTAGTGTACACTTGACCAAGCCATGGTATTTTCAATCATCTCATTTGTATGTGAAAGTTGGACAATGAATAAGGAAGACTGTAGAAGAATTGATGCATTTGAATTATAGTTTTGGAGAAAAATATCAAAAGTACAATGGACTGCCAGAAGAACAAACAAATCTGCCTTGGGAAATGTACATCCAGAATGCTCCTAAGAAGTGAGGATGCTGAAACTTCATCTCTATTGTCATATTGTCATGAGGAACCAGTCCCTGGAGAAGGACATCATGCTTGGTAAAGTGGAGAGTCGGCAAAAAGAAAGGCCCCTAGTGAGATGGATTGACACAGTGGCAACAACAATGTACTCAAGCATAACAATTGTTAGGATGGCACTGGATTGGGCAGTGTTTTCTTTATTTGTGTGTAGAGTACCATCTCAATGGCAGCTAACAATAACAACAGTACAAAAATGTTCAGAGAGCATTTAAGAAGAATTGCCAGCTAAATTTCCAGTAAAGCAGCTCTCAGAATCCCTTGTATGTGCCATTGCTATTGTTATGTCTTTGAATAATGACTCACTTTGAGTTTTCTGACTCCCACTTTTAAATTCAATCGTGTTCCCATGACAGCCTGCATCATATTTTCATCCCACTTCTGGTGTGGCGCTGTGGGTTAATGCACCAGACTGCAAAGCCATTTGAACTGCAAGGCCGGCAATTCAAGCAGTCACCCCTTGGAAACCCTATGCAGGGTTGCTATGGGTCGGAACCGACTCGATGGCACTTAACAACAACAACAACCTTGTAAATTAGCTCTAACCATTCTCCTACCGTCTTCCATCTACCTCCCAGTTTCCCTTAGTTTTAATCTTTATCTGTTCCTGTTTCTAGTTTTTGTGAATAGTTATACCCAGAACTGTATAACCTAAAAAGTAAAAGGCATATGCATTTTCTTATTCAGAAAGTGAAGTATAAAAGTGAATTAAAATAAAAATGAAACTCTCGCATTTTTAATATTATGAAATTTACTACTATTTTTATAAAAGTGAGAATGCAGAAAAAAGTTTGTTTCTGCTACTAAACTGAGTAAGAATTTCCTCATCATTTTATCAGCATCTAATCTGAATAGATTTCTGAGAAGTAGCCATATGCTACGCATACATGTTTGTCATAAAAATGAACAAAGAAAGAGTATCTGCAATCCAAGGAGAATATTTTTCTCTCATTTGGCCCTTCCATACCCTTTCCAAAGTGTATTGTAAACAAGAGAAAGAAAAGCAGACTATGCCTTTTCACTGTGAAATGAACCTCATAGGTTTCCCAAGTGTAGCAGCATCTTTACTCTAACAAAGCAACACTCTTACATTATGAAATAGAAGCCAGGTCAGGAAAAACTGACATGGTTAACACACATATTTACTACCAACGCCTGGGAGTTGTTGTTGTT
>NW_006408754.1:1396911-1398044 GCF_000296735.1 Chrysochloris asiatica
AGCATATCGCAAATTGTTAATGAGTCTTCCACCAATCCTGACACCACGTTTTCCTTCATAGAACCCAGTTTTCGTATTATTTGCTCAGCATACAAATTAAACAAGTATGGTGAAAGAACACAACCCTGTCACACACCTTTCCCAATTTTAAAACATTCAGTGTTCCCATGCTCTGTTCAAACAACTGGGAGTAATACAGTGAAAAAGAACTCTAGCAAACCTGACGAGCCTCTCAGCAGTAATTTTACCCACTTCCTTTCTTTCCCAAAACATTAATAATTTTATTTTTCATTTATTATTCATTTCTTTTTGGTAGATTTCTCGCTGGTGAAATTAGCATTTTTCAAGCAAGGGACAGTTCCAAAAGCAAAAGTTCAACCCATGATGAATCAATCAGTTACAAAGACTATGCCCAAAGAGAATTTCTTTTCTTATGCTTTTTGTTTGACATAAATTGCTAACACAAACCCAATAATATTAACACACGTAAGCATGTGGAATGCTTTGTGGTACCTCACAGGCACATGGTTGTAGTCCCAGCTACTGGAGACTGAAGCTGGAGGATCACTTGAGTCATGGAATTGTATACCAAACAGATGTCTGCACTAGTTTGTCATTCATATGGTGGCCTCTGGGGATACTGGGATCACCAGATTACCTAAGGAGGGATGAAGAAGTCCAGGTGGAAAATGGAGTCATTTAAATTAAATAATATAATATGTCTCTGTTTCTAATCCCCAAAAGATGAATCACTAAATACGTTTCAATTTGAACTGTTCCATTTGCTTGATAACATTAAGGAAAAAGGATAATGCAGTCTATAGGTAACTGACTCTTGATTTCATATGTTCCACTCAAAACATAAAACCTACATATTTTCAATGAAATAACTCCAGAACCATAGGAAAAGAGGTAGCATTGTTATACTGGGATACTAACAAGTTTTGAGAATCAGTTCATGGTAATATCTTGTACATCCTATAATTTCAAAGTTCACCTTGAAGTTTGTAGTGCATTCTGTCATTCTATTTAAATGTGAATCTTCGTCAAAATAGAACAATGCAGCTTGTTACTTCATTCTAATAGTAATCCTACTCCTTGTTATTGTTAGATGCTGTCTAGCAGTCCTGACC
>NW_006408754.1:1398202-1400397 GCF_000296735.1 Chrysochloris asiatica
TAAAGTACAGACAGGGACATTCTGGTTGTACTCCTTCCAAGATAGATTTGTTCGTTCTTTTAACAGTCCACTTTATGTTAATATTCTTCACCAATGCCATCATTCAAAGGTATCAATTGTTCTTCCATCTTTCTTATTCATTGTTCAGATTTCACATTCATAAGAGGTGATTGAAAATTCCATAGCTTGCATCAAGTATACCTTAGACTTCAAAGTGACCTCTTTGCTTTTGAACACTTTAAAAAGGTCCTTGGCAACAGATTTGCTCAAAGCAACAAGTCTTTGATTTTTTAACTGCTGCTTCATGAGTGCTGATTGTGGATCCAAGTAAAATGAAATCCTTGAAAATTTAAATGTTTTCTGTTTATCATGCTGTTATTTATTGACCCAGTTGTGAAAATTTTTGTTTTCTTTCTGTTGTGGATCAATATTAAATGTACACATTTAATATTAAATTCCACACTGAAGGCTATAGTCTATGATCTTCATCAGTAAGTTCAATAATAGTTAAAGGCCAAAATTAAGCAATCAGTACCAAACCATCACTTTGTCAATATGCTAAATTTCCCTTTTCTTTTTCAATATTTCTTTTTACTAGTGCATTTTGGAACAGCATGCATACTATGGTTTCTTGAAAAGTTGCTGAACCAGTCTCCCAGAAAGCATTTCAATAGGGTGGTCCTTTTACTTGCTTATCGAAATAATTATAATAGATTCAAAATGACTAAACAGCCATGGCAGCTCTGAACTGTAGTGAATAGAGATATAACAATCTTCCATAAAAGTTTTAACTATTATTCAAATTTAGAAATATAGGTACAGTTTCACTATAACATACATGGATACTTTTCAATTAATTTAACTTTTGTCTTGTAAACTCCATGCCTTATGCCTTACCGCATTAAAGTATCAGCTTGGTACAGATTTTCATTCTGTTTTAGTACTTACAGTTAGAAATCCTTCCTATTTATATCAAAGTAGGTCAAATCTTTATAGTCAATCAATAGAGATAGTTAAATGAAATATAAGTAATATGACTGTATCATATAAACCGATGTTATGCACAGCTCAAGACATTAGTATTAAAATAGACAAAAACTCCTTCTCTTGGAATAGTATAGTTTAGTTGGGGAGGACACAAAAAAATAAGTAATTTATTTTACATTATATTAATAGGTTCGCTGTGATGAGGAAAAAAAATTACATTAATAGGTTCAGTGTGGTGAGGTAGGATCTACATGAAGTAGATACTTGTGCCATTTTTAAGCAAGTCAAAGAAAGAATTACTGAGATGACGCATTTAATAATAAAATGCAAAAGAAACACTATATATATTTCTAAAGGAACAGCAAAGACAGTGGTCTTGAAGTTAGTTTGTCATGTTTGAGGGATAGCAAGTGAGACAGATATTGGAACAGAATATCCTGGAAATTTTTTAAAAAGAAGGAAGCAGTTAATGATATAATGAGACTGGATGATGTGCATGTGACATATCATATTTTTTGTGACTGACAGCAACTGGAGTTGTCAACTCTGGCTGTGCCATTCATTAATAGCACCTCTGGGTGGACAATTCAACGAACAAAAATAACAAAACTGAACTTTTGTACAGCTAAAAAGAGAGCTTCAAAATATATAAAGTAATAACTAATATAGCTGTAAGAAACATACTTAAATAATTTTTTAAAGCCCTCACTCCATTAATAAAGAAATTAATAAGAATATCAGATGCTTGGGGGATAAGTAACTTATAACCATATAAGCAAATGCCTCTTGAAATTTGTTTACTAGGTTTGAAGGATTACAATCATAATCTGTTGGGACAATTCAATCAATAGCCATGGCATAAATTTATGTTCTGAATCCTAGTTTGCTGATGCATCTGGGGTCTTAAAACTTTGCATGTGACCATCTGTGATACAACTACTGATCTTTACTCATCTGGAGAAGAAGAGAAAGAAGAAAGCCAAAGACTCGAAGAAGAAACTACTCTACATTGAATTCCTAGGTATTTACAAAAGAAAAATGGAAGCATATATTCATCTAAAAGGAGCTCTGGTAGCATAGTGGTTACAAATCCGGCTGCGAACTGCAAGGCAGCAGTTTGAAACTACCAGCTGTTCCGTGGGAGAAAGATGAGGCTTTCTGCTCCCATAAAGATTTACAGCCTCGGAAACCCTGTACAGGGTCGCTAT
>NW_006408754.1:1400497-1407575 GCF_000296735.1 Chrysochloris asiatica
GAAACTACCAGCTGTTCTATAGGAGAAAGATGAGGCTTTCTGCTCCCATAAAGATTTACAGCCTCGGAAACCCTGTACAGGGTCGCTATGAGTCGGAACCGACTCCACGACACATAACAACAACAACAACATATTCATCTAAAGAATATATGGAAGTGCTTACACATGAATGTTCATACCAGCTTATTTGTAGTAGTCAAAACTGGGAACAATCTTCTTTTTCGCTGATCGTCTACTTTACCAAACATGATGTCCTTCTCCAGGTACTGGTCGCTCCTGACAAAGATGAAGTTTCACTATCCTCACTTCTAAGGAGCTTTCTGGCTGTACTTCTTCCAAGATAGATTTTTTTTTTTCTGTCAGTTCATGGTAAATTCCCCAATACCATAATTCAAATGTATCAATTCTTCTTTGTTGTTTGTTATTAGGTGCCACCGAGTTGGTACCGACCCATAGCGACCTTATGCACAGCAGAATGAAACACTGCCCAATCCTGGGCTGACCTCACTACTGTTGCCACACTTGAGTCCATCAATGCTGCCACTTGGCCAATCCTCTGCAAACTTTCACATGAGTATGAGGCAACTGAAAATACCATAGCTTGGGTCAGGTGTGCATTAGTCTTCAAACAGGTATCTTTGTTCCTTAACACTTTAAAGCAGCCTTTTGTAGCAGATTTACCCAATACAGTATGTCATTTGATTTTTTGACATTTGTTTCCATGAGCATTGATTGTGGATCCAAGCAAAATGAAGTCATTGACAATTGCAATCTTTTTTCCATTTATGATGACTTTTTGTTTTGTTGGTCTAGTGGTGAGAATTTTTATTTTCTTTACATTGAAGTACATTTACATTCTTTCCATTTCTTTACATACATACTGAAGGATGTAGTCATTGATTTTCATCAGTAAATATTTCAAGTCCTCTCCACTTCCAGTGGTGCTACATGTTGGGCATGTAGTATACAGGTCAGCAATTTAGCTCCACCAGCAGCTCCTCAGGAGAAAGATTTAAAGCCTAAAATAGCCTACAGAGTCTCTATGAGTCATAATTGACTCAATGGCAGTGAATTTGGGTTCACTTTCAGCAAGCAAGATTTTGTCATCTGCATAACACAGGTTGTTAATGAGACTTCCTCCAATGCTAATGTTACATTATTCTACGTACAATTCAGCTTCTCTGATTATTTGCTCAGCATACAGAGAGAATACGTACCATGAAAGGATATAATCCTGATGCATACCTTTGCTGATTTTAAAAAATTCAGTATCTGCTTGTTCTCTTCAAATGACTGTCTCATGGTCTAAGTACAGATTCTTCATGAGCACACTGGAGTGTTCTGAAATACTCATTCTTAGCATTATCCATAGTTTGTTATGATCCACTCAGTCAAATGTCTTCGCATAGTCAATAAAGCACAAGCAAACATCTTTCTGGTATTTTCTGCTTTCAGTCCAGATCCATCTGAAACAAACAATAATATTCCTTCTTCCAGGTCCTCTTCTGAATCCTACTTGAATTCTGGCAGGTCCCTGTCAATGAGCATTAGCAAAATTTTTCTTGCATTTGATACTAATGATATTGATCAATTATTTCTGCATTTCATTGGGTAATCTTTCTTTGGAATGGGCACAAATATGGATCTCTGTCAACCAGTTGGCCAGGTAGCTCTCTTTCAAATTGGCATACTTCCAGATTTTCCAACTACTGAGCTTTCCTCTTTATTTCTAATTTTTTCATTCCAAACACCAGTAATTATTACTGTATCATAATTTCATGTTTGCTCAACCTCAGACTGAAGAAGTTGGTAGAATTCCTCAGTTTCATCCTCATTGTCCTTAGTGGTTGGTACATAAATTTGAATAATAATGGTATTAACTGGTCTTCCTTATATATGTGTGGATATTATACTATCACAGACAGCATTGTACTTCAAGATAGATCCTAAAGTGTTTTTTTGACAATGCATATGACACCATTACTCTTCAATTTGTCATTCCTGGCATAGCAAACCATAAAGCTATATGATTGGCTCATTCAAAATGGTCAATACCATTTCCATTTCAGCTCACTGATGCCTAAGATATTGATCTTTATGCATTACATTTCATTTTTAACAATTTCCAACTTTCCTAGATTCATACTTCATATATTACACGTTTCAATGATTAATGATTTTTGCAGCTGTTTGTTCTTATTTTGAGTCATGCTCCAGCAACAAATGAAGGTCCCCAAAGCTTTGCTTCATCCATGCTATTACGGTCAAGTCTACTTTGAGGATGTAGTTCTTCCCCAGCTTTATTTTGAGCATTCATCTTCTGGTACTATATTAAACAATGTTCTGCTGCTATTTATAATGTTTTCAATGGCTAACCTTTCAGAAGTAGTCTATCTCTTTTTCTTGCTATTCTGTCTTTGTCTGGAAACTGCTGAAACATGTTCACCCTGCTGGTATTTAAAATACTGGTGATATAACTTTGAGCATCACAGTAACACATAAGCCACCACAGTACAGCAAACTGACAGATGAGTGATGATTTTTACCTATGGAATCCTTCAATACTGCAATTTGAGAATTGAAATTTTCTGCAGTAATTTTGGTTGCAAAATGCCAACCAAGGTCTTTCCTTTTGGTTTGGCAACTCTAGATCTTTACACATTTTATTATAATACTTTTTTCTTTTTTCTCAAGCTTCCTTTGAAGTCTTTTGTTTAGCTTTTTTACGTAACCATTCCTTCTTTGTTGTTATTGTTAATTGCCATTGAGTCAATTCTGACCCATAGCGACCCTGCATAGGGTTTCCGAGGAGCAGCTGGTGAGCTTGAACCACCGACCTTGCAGTTCAAATGACTTTGCAGTCTGATGCATTAACCCACAATGCCACACCAGAACTCCTTCTTGGTTGTTGTTGTTGTTAGGTACCATCGAGTTGGTACCAACCCATAGTGACCTTATGCATAGCAGAACAAAATACTGCCTGATCCTGGCTCAACCTCACTACTGTTGCCACGCTTGAGTCCATCAATGCTGTTACTTGGCCAATACATCTCATTGGGGGTCTTCCTCTTTTTCTCTGACCCTCCACCTTACCAAACATGATATCCTTTTCCAGTGACTGGTCCCTCCTGACAATATGTCCGAAGTATGAGAGATGAAGTTTGGCCATCTTGGCCTCCAAGGAGCACTCTGGCTTCACTTCTTCCTAAACGGATCTATTGGTTCTTTTGGCAGCCCAAGGCACTTTCAATATTCTCCTCCAACACCATAACTCAAAAATTATTAAACATGTCAAAGTTTCTATGGTCTTTCTTATTCACTGTCCAGCTTTCGCATGCATATGAGATTATTGAAAATACCATGTCTTGGGTCAGGTGCACCATAGCCCACAAGCTGACATCTTTGCTCTTCAACACTTTAAAAAGTTCTTGTGTAGCCGATTTGTCTATTGCAATATGTCATTTGATTTCTTGACTGCTGCTGCCATGAGTGTTGATGGTTGAGCCCAGAAGAATGAAGTCCTTGACAACTTCAATCTTTTCTCCATTGATAAGAATGTTGTTTACTGGTCCAGTGGTGAGGATTTTCTCATTTTCTTTACATTGAGATGTAATCCATACCGAAGGCTGTGCTCTTTGATCTTCATCAGTAAATGTTTTAAGTCCTCTTCACTTTTAGCAAGCCAAGCAAGGTTGTATCATCTGCACATTACAGGTTGTTAACGAGTCTTCCTCCAATCTTGATGTCATGGACTCCTTCTTTAGGTACTCTGAATTCAAGACCAAATATCAGCATCTCTTCTGACATACATTTTGGTCTTTTCTTTCTTTGCTGTCTTCTTAATCATCTTTTAATTTCTTCAGGCATTTGTTCATGATGTCATGCCACAACTCATCTAGTCTTTAGTCACCAGTGGTCAATGCATTAAATCTATTCTTAAGATGGTCTCAAAATTCAGGTGACATATTCAAAGTCATATTTTGACTGTCATTTACTAGTTTTAATATTCTTCAGCTTCTGCTTGAATTTGCTACTGATGACCTGTTCCACAGTTGACATCTGACCTTGTTTTATTTGCTGATACTGAGCTTCTTTCACCATTTCTTTCTACAGATGTGGAGGATTTGATTCAAGTACACTCCTTTTGGTGAGGTCCACATATATAGTAATTATTTGTTGAAAAAGAGTATTCCCAATGAATAAGTCTTTAGTCTTTCTGTATTCTGTAATGTAATTTCTAGCATTATTTTTATCACCACAGTGTAGTGGTTATGAGTCGGGCTGCTAACCTCAAGGTCAGTAGTTCAAAACTAACAGAGGTTCCACAGGTGAAAGATGAAGTTTTCTGCTCCCATAAAGATTTACAACCTCGGAAACCCTATACAGACAGGGTCGCTGAGTCAGAACCAAATCCATGGCACATCACCACTGCCACCACCACCATTATTTCCAACTTTCACATTTTAATCACCAGTAATTATCAATGCAGCTTGATTGCATGTTTGATCAATTTCACACTGCAGAATTTAGTTAAAATCTTCCATTTCTTCCTTTTAACATTAGTGGTTGGTATATACATTTGAATGATAGTTGTTTTGACTGGTCTTACTTGTATGCATATGAATATTATCCTGTAACTGAGTTATAATTGAGGATACATCTTGTAATATAATATTCTTTTTAATTGATTGATGTAGCATTGTTACTTTTTTATTCCAATTTGTCTGTCCTAACATAGTAGGTCATCTAATTGTCTGATTCCAAATGGCCAATACCACTCTATTTCAGCTCACTAATGCCTAATATATTGATCTTCAAGTATTTTAATGGTAGGGAGTAATCATTCAATGAATATTTAGGATTATTTGTTATTCTATTTATTGAATTATTGGCCAGAATTAATTGGATACAAGAAAATATCTTTTTATGGTGTTTTATTGGATTTGTTTTTGGATAATTCTATTTTTCTTATAGTTCAAAAAATGTTAGTCCTTCAATTTTATTTTAGAAATAGAAAATATGATAATGAAAATATCATAAAATAATATACATATAATCTATTCACTTGGCTGATTTAAAGTTAGGATGCATTCTGTTTTGTCCAGTCTGAAAAAGCACATAACACCCTAACCCTGCAGAATTTGGCAGCTCATCATCAACAATAAACAGAGTCTTGTTAAAACTTTTTGTGGCCTTTCTGAACTCATGTATTCTATTCATTTTCTGGCCTTAGTCTTTTTTGTGTGCAGGGCACAATCAATAATCAAAATGTAGAGCTCATGAGAACAGGACCCGAGGTTCAACAAATTGGATTCAAGGACAAATTGGTTACATGGAGAGAAAAATACAATCCCATAACTATGAGAAGTGCTCCTAAGCAGCACTCCCCCAAATACATGCCTTAATCACAGTAGCAGCCTTGTAAGAGAATATGCTTATTCTCATCACGAACCATCACAACTATGAGGACAAAAACAACAGTTGTAGCACAAGACCCACAATTTACTTCAGAAATCCTTTGCATCATCTTTCCTGTTTGAGAGGTATGGGTCATATTTGACATCTGCTTTAATCTATATTGTTGTTAAGTGTTGTCAAGTCAGTTCCGGCTTATAATGGCCCTGTATAAGGTTTCCAAGACGGGTAAGTTTGAACTGCTGACCTTGGGGTTCAAACTGACATTGTGGTCCAGTGCTTATCCAACAGTGCTCTGCTTTAAGCTATAGGACTTTGCTATAAGCTATAGAAGTTTGCATTCTAGTGAAGAAACTTAAAAATTTCCAAACAACAGCAGAACAATTTTGTAGAAGAAAACAATTAGTTGTAATCATCAGACCTTATTAAGAGTTTACTGTGAGTCAGTCTATTACCAAGTATTCCTCATTTAACTTGTAAGACCCTCTGAAGTTCAATCCGTATTAGGTAACAGAGTCAGGATATGGCCCAGAATCGCTTATCATACTGCTTTCCTACTAGAGAACTACAAGCAATACACAGAGAATTGAGGACCTAAATCTTTCTACCCAAGTACTATCAAATGGGACTTTTCATGAGGTGTGCAGTAACTATGAACTAGCTTAAATGATTAGCTGTGTCTTCTGCATGTGATCAGAGAATCAACGGTGGACTTGCAAAGGATTATGTGGACAGAAATCATTCCTTTTGAATATCTCTCAATATCACCTTGACAGGTATTTACGTTTTTCTGAAACAGTAAAAAGCCTAGAAGCACTGCAATGAATCTAAATTCATAGACCTTTTAGCATGAATCTTAGGGGGTGAATTTACAAGTGCCTGAAATAATGACTAAAGCAATTTTTTAAATGTGTTCAAATAATAGTTGTGAGCACAGTCAAATTGTTCCATCTAAGATGCAAAAGAAAGGTAATTATGTGTAAAACACATAAAATGTATATTGTTTACTTGTCATTAACTCTGAACACCTTTATGTTAATGGATAGACTAAGACATGCTCTCAACAATAAGGTAACATAAAAATCCAAAGTAAGTCAAAGGAGCACAAAAACCTCCCCAACTGAGTTAGTGGCACCCCAATAACCTTGAACAGTCCCTGAGACCAGCCACCAACTTCAAACACCTGTGGAAACAGTAAATTGTCAGAGTACACAAAATAGACCATAGAAGCTGCTTCATAAACATGACTTTATCCTTAAACAGTGTCTACCAAAGTGATAGCAAGCCACATTGTAAGTAAAGAAATAGAGAATTAAGGAAGAAGATAAATTCCAATACCTAACAGAAAAGTCAAAGTCCCAATCTTCTGAATACCAATAACTGAAACAACTGACTTCTCAAAAGTTGCTATCATGTGGGGCCTTTAAGTTGTTGCAGTTTTTTCCTTTAATGTTAAAAAGACATTACTAGAAAAATCTGAAATCTTTGAAATAGATCTAGCCTATTCACCATGCTTCTTCTTCCACATGCTGGTTGTTGTTAAGTACCATCAAGTCAGTTCCAACTTATAGAGATCCTATGTAGGGTTTCTGAGGAGCAGTTGGTGGGTTTGAAGTGCATACCTTGAGGTTAGCTGTTCTGTGCTTATCCTACAGTGCCATAA
>NW_006408754.1:1413410-1417910 GCF_000296735.1 Chrysochloris asiatica
CCCCCAAGGAGATGGATTGAGAAAATAGCAGCATCAATGAGCTAAAGCGTGGCAACTATTGTGAGGCTGGCCCAGGACTGGGCAGTGTTTCGTTCTGTTGTGCATAGGGTCACTATGAGTCGATACTGACTCGATGGCACCTAACAACAACAACAATACACAAATTTGGAACAACAGTCTTCTGTTAGCAGAAACATGGATTTAGACAGGTTGAATGAGAAAGGGAGGAAGAGTGGAATATGTATATTTATATATTCCACAAATATACCAGGGTTTGAAAGAGATATTTGTACATGAGTATCTACGTTTCTTGAAAACACAATTATAAATATAGTGGAGCATACTCAGGCAAAATGTTGTAAACTTCCTAGGTATTGTCCAACATAATAAGACAAAGAGTTTATGGTCCTGGGGCTCATGACCATAGATTTAAGGGACACCATGGTCAATTGACATAACATCATCCAATATGACAATGTTCTACATTTTGCTTGGTTAAATAATGTTTGGGATCTTGAAAGTTCATGAACAACTGTCTCGGGTGCTGCATGAATAATTTCGTTTATAAAAATGGAACACAAAGCTGGTCTGGTCTCCATGAGCGGGAAGTTAAAGATATCCCAACTGTTCATCCTCTCCAACATGGTATGCCTCTCCATAGTCTTTGATAACAATCGCTACTGCTCCCTTTCTTCAGATCACAGGGTTCTGCCATATGTGCAACGTTCCACAAAACTCACAATTATCAATAGGAATGGCTCACAAGATTGTGGAGGCTGGCAAGTCACAAATCCATATTTCTGAGATCAGTCTGGAGAAATCTTCTCACCTACATAGTCTCAGGAGCTGAGAACTCAAATTGGCAAGTCAGATGACAGGTTGTTGATGCACACGGCTGTGGGAGCTGACAAATCAAAGCTGGTGAAAGTCCCACAAATTGGAGGTCAGATGTCATGAACCATATGCAAAACCCAGGGCAATAGAGAGCAAGCTTTTACAAATCAGTCTTATAAATTGGAGTCAGACCATGGCCCCAAGGGAAACTAAGGCTAATTACTTGAATCACACCTTCTACAAAGGTGGGGGCATTCTTAATACTTATATCTACTTTAACTGTTCTCTTTAGCCTTACCATAAACTATGCTCATTAGAGTCAGAAAAAAAGAGAAAGCCCTCCCCACAAGATGGACTAGAACAGTGGCAGCAAAAATGGACTCAAGCAAAGCAAAAATTGTGAGGTTGGGACTGGACAGAGTTATGTTCTGTTGTGCATAGGGTCACTATGAGTCGGTACTGACTCGATAGCACCTAACAACAACACAATGTCACTTTTTAAAGTCCTATATGCTTCATTTTTATGACAAGAGCAACTTAGGGAACAAAATATGCACAAGTGAGTATTAATACAGAAGTGTATATTAATACACAAGCTTTCATGCTAATGGAAGAGGGTTTAAAATGCTTATTGATGAAGATCAAAGCCCAATGCCTTTGGTATGATTTGCACCTAACTGCAAAAGAAATAAGCATCCTCACCACTGGACCAATAAATAACATCATGATAAATGGAGAAAGGTTTGAATTTTCAAAAGCTTCATTTTGTTTCAATCAACCATCAAGAATTATGGAAGCAGCAGTCAAGAAATCAAATGACGTATTGCATTGGACAAATCTGCTGCATAAGACCTCTTTAAAGTGTTCAAGAGCAAAGATGTCAGTTTAAGGACAAAAGTGAACCTGACCCAAGCCATGGTATTTTCAACAACCTCATATGCATATGAAAGTTGGACAGTGAATAAGGAAGACCCTAAAAGAACTGATTTCATTTGATTTGTGGTGCTGGAGGAGAATATTGAAAGTACCATGGTGCCAAAAGAACACACAAATCTGTGTTACAATAAGTATAACCAGAATGCTCCTTAGAAGCTCAAGATGGTCAGACTTCTCATCCTTTGGACATATTATCAGGAGGAACCAGTCCCTGGAGAAGGACATTATGCTTGGCAAAGTATAGGGACAGCAGAGAGAGGGAGACCCCCAGAGAGATGAATTAGCACAGTGGAGATAAAAATGGGCTCAGCATAGCAGTAATTGTGAGAATTGTGAAGGACCAGTTTTTCCTTCTGTTGTACGTAGAGTTGTTATGGGTTAGAACTGACTCAATGGCACCTAACAACAGCCTAACCATGGCATATATACTGAGTTCTGTTAAGGATGATGAGAACATTTGGAAACAGATAATGATACTGTTTGAATACTCTAATACACATAACTAACATCACTGATTTTTACATGTAAATAATATTGAATAGGCAAATGGTTTATTATATAGATATTTTACAACTATAAAAAATTACAGAAAATAAAAATGTCTTTGTTACAAACAGTATTTTCTTTGCTTTTAATTTCCAACAGTGCAAAAATGATTTTGAGATTTGAAATGTTTTCCTCTTTAAATATCTGAAATATGTTCTGAAACTGAGTTTCAGGTATACTATTTGGCAAATAATCTGAGTCTTCTTTTCATTTGCTGAGAGAAAAATGTTAGCTGTTTACATTATAGATTTTCTCTGTCACAAAATGCAATCTACATTTCTTAAAGTTTAAGTCCTTGTTAAATTTGTATCTCGGAATTAGTAGATACCTCCTGAATCTTAAATACCCCAAAGAGATGGATAAAATGTAGACTGTTTCAAAATTATGTTTTCTTTTCTGCTGAATTAATGTACCAGAATTCTAGAGTCTTTAGCAAACCTAATGCAGTAAGGAAGAACCTGATTCCAGAAAAGGAGTTTTGATTTCTCCCTGGACTCTCATTAAGTGGCCTGGAATCTGAGCTTCATCCTTCTTAACAAATGGAACCAATGAAAGGATTCAGTAAAAATGATGAGTGCAAAGTTCTTTGAAAATCCTAAATTGCTAAACCAAAATTAAAATATAGGATAACATATTTATTTGTTAAGTGAAATTTTCATTATTCTTTCTACTCAAAATAGCATTTCAAAGATTGGCATATTCAAAATGAATGTCTTTTAGGTATGATAATGCCCTGGGCATAAATTATCTTTGGATTGAATGTAAAGTATGCTCTATTGGAATGTTGATACTAGAAACAAATTAACCTAATCAAGCTCTTATATAAAACTTAACCTTTTAAACTAAAGTGGTTGTACGCTTTGTGTAATTTATGTTTAAGGACTCATTTAAATTGTTTAGGAAATTGAAGCTCTTAAGTTAATTGTTGCTCACCTAAAATTCTTGAGTTATTAGGGTAATTAAGGTTTTTTGTATAAGATTATGTCTCATATATTTGTTTTTAAATTTCATTTGGCCAAAACTTAGTAGGAACACAAAATCATTTATATCCTTACATATTGGGAGCCATGAGTTTGAGATGATCATGCTGCCGGAAAATGGTGGCTCATGCTGACTGACAGAAAATCCAGTTACTCAGAGACAGGGTTATGGTCAATCAAGCAAAGTTTAATGTATATCAGATATACAGGAGACAGAGGAATGGCATGTCCTACAAAAACTGAAAGGGAAAGAGACTGTATAGTGATTTGTGCATAGGATAGTGATTCAAGGACTTGCAGAAGCTTCTTCATTGTTAACCTGTATCAAGTTGTGATGACTTCGCAGGGGAATTTGAGAAACATCTGTATTCCTACAATAGCTTTCAGAATGGGAGACAAAGACTGATTTACCTGAAGGAAAATACAGACCTCTAATGACCTCTCCTCACAACTCATCTGTCAGTTTGTGACACTGTGGCGATTTGCATGTGTCTGTGAAGCGGAAGCTATGCCATGGGTATTTTGAATGCCAGCAGGATCACCCATGGTGGAAAAGTTCCAGAAGAGCTTCCAGACTAAGACAGACTCAGAAGAAGGGGAGAGATGGATAACTTCCAAATGTTTAGCTACTGAAAACCTTATGAATAACAGTGAAACACCGTGAGATAGCACCAGGATATTGACTATCGAGACATGATGAGTAGCACCAGAACATTGTCAAATACAGTGACTGAAGATGAGCTCCTCAAGTTGGAAGTCACTCAAATTATGACTAGAAAGAGCTACCTACTCAAAATAAAGTTGATTGTGAATGGTGTAAAGCCTTTGGGACCTTCATTTGCTGATGAAGTACAACTCAAAATGAGGAGAAATGGTTTTAAACATTCACTAATAATTGGAACATGGAATGTACAAAGTATGAATCTAGGAAATGAAATGAAGCAGATAAAGCATCCGTATCCCAGGTATTGTTGAGCTAAAATAGACTGGTATTGGCCATTTTGAATCTGGCAATCACATGGTTTACTATGCTGCAAATGAAAAATTGAAGAAGAATGTTGTCGCATTCATCATCAAAGATAACATTTCAAGATGCATCTTGAAGTATAATGCTACCTGCAATAGGAATAATATCCATGTGCCCCTATGGTGCTGTGGATTCCTGGGGTGGTACTGCAGGCTAATGCACTGGACTACAAAGTCA
>NW_006408754.1:1418835-1419691 GCF_000296735.1 Chrysochloris asiatica
GATGTTGCTGTTGTTAAGTACTATTGAAATAGTTCTGTGTCATAGTGACCCTATATGGGTTTCAGAGGAGCAGTTGGTAGGTTAGAACTGCCAACTTCGTGGTTACAAGCCCAGTGCTTATCCAATAGCATAACACCAGGATTCACAGTATACAGATAATACCTAATAAACATTCCTTGATCACCAGAACTAACACATTTTACAAAGTTCAGAAGCCTGAAGGAGCAATTTCTAGTAAAAGGCAGGATATTGAGGAAGCATTGCATGGTACAAAGAACATAGGCTTCTATCAGATATGCAAGTGTATTATATTGTTAAGTGCCATCGAGTCCATTGCACCTCATAGCGACCCTATATAGGGTTTCCGAAAAGTGGCTGGTGAGCTTGAACTCACCTTAGTCCTCAAGCTGACATCTTTGCTCTTCAACCCTTTAAGAAGGTCTTGTGCAGCAGATTTGCCTAATGCAATACATTATTTGATTTCTTGACTGCTGCTTCCATGACTGTTGATAGTTGATCCAAGAAAAATGAAGTCTTTGACAACTTCAATCTTTTCTCCACCGATAAGAATGCTGTTTATTGGTCCAGTGGTGAGGATTTTTGTTGTCTTTACATTGAGATGCAATCCATACTGAAGGTTGTGTTCTTTGATCTGCATCAGTAAATACTTTAAGTCCTCTTCACTTTCAGCAAGCAAGGTTGTTATCATCTGCATATCGCAGGTTGTTAATGAGTCTTCCTCTAATGTTGATGCTACATTTTTCTTCATATAACCCAGTTTCTCAGATTATTTGCTCAGCGTACAGCTTGAATAAGTATGTTTAAAGAATATAACCCTGTCACACACATTTCCTAA
>NW_006408754.1:1420091-1421891 GCF_000296735.1 Chrysochloris asiatica
CAATTTTGCAGCCCAGCACATTAACCTGCAACACCACACCAAGACTCCCTGTAAAGCTTACAGCCTAAAAAATTCTCTGGGGAATTATACTATGCCACATGGGGTCACCATGAGTCAAAATGAATTCAACAGTATCCAACCATAACATTGTTGTATTAGTGCAGGTCCTCTCAAAAGTAAGTAATTTTGAATGAACTCCTGGTTTGGTGCTTCAGGATTGGCATTGAACTGCGAACCACAAGGTCAGCAGTTCAAACCTACCAGCTGCTCCTCAGAAACCCTATACAGGGTCTCACTATTAGTTGGAACTGACTCAACAGTTCTTAACAACAACAAGGATTAATAAGCAAAAATTTTAGGGGGGAAAATTGCTTGAGAGAAATTGGAAGAGAGGTCAGGAGAACTTAAGTCCATGAAACAAGTCAAATGCTGAGTGAAAGGGAAAAAGGAAAGAAGGTTTGGCTACAGCACCCTAAAGTGCTCTGTGGAGTCCTGGTGTAGCACTGTAGGATGGTGGTGGTGGTTATGTGCTGAGGAGGCGCTTCTGACTCATAGTGACCCTGTACAGGGTTTCCGAGGCTGTAAATCTTTATGGGAGCAGAAAGCTTTATCTTTCTCCCGCGGAACAGCTGGTAGTTTCAAACTGCTGACCTTGAGGTTCGCAGCCCAATTTGCAACCACTAAGCTACTCAGAGCTCCTGGCATTGTAGGATAAGTACTGTTAACCACAAGTTGCTCCTTGGAAACTCTCTACAGGGTTGCTATGAGTCGTTAACAACTTGACTGCACTCAACAACGATAACAAACTGCTTTGTAGCAGTCCTCAAGCCATGCTTCCTAAGAATAGGCCTTGTTAGTATGCCTGTACAGTCCAACATTTGTTGTGAATGATCAATGGCAAACATGGACTTGGAGAAAGTATGGTGACATATTCCAGAGCACAGTAACTTGAGAGCTTGGTCAATTAAGTTCCCTGTTATTAGAGATTTGAAAGGTGTATTTTCATTATCACTACCACCTTCGAAAATGTTAATGTAGATTCAACTGTTTACCAATTTATTTCTTTACCATTCCTTCTTTCATCTTAGACTTTTTTCTGTAATTACTTCTTTTCTCAAAATTCACTTTTAAAAGTCCACTTAGTAATAAACTTAGTTTTTCATTTTTTTAAAAAAAAAATTTTCCACCCTCATTCTTGAAAGCTAAACTTTCTGAGAACAAAGTACTAAGTTGGCATTTATTTATTATTAGTTTATTATTAGTTTTTTTATTAGTTTATTATTCCTGTCTTTCCATCTATTGCATTAAAAATTTCCCTTTGCCTATGGTGTTGTTGGAGTCCTGGTATGGTGCTGTGGGATAAAGCACTGGTCCACAAGGTATGTTCAAACTGTAAGGTCAGTGATTCAAACTCACCCACCACTCCTTGGAAACCCTATGCAGGGTTGTTATGACCTGGAACCGACTCTACAACAATTAACAACAGCAACAACAAGCTACTAAGGAGTCCTCGTGTGGTGTTGTGTGATGTTGCGGGCTATTCCCCTGGACTGAAAAGTTGGTTTGAACCCCAAGGTCAACAGTTCAAGCTCACTAGTCGCTCCTTGGAAACCCTATATAGGGTCGCTATGTGTCAGAACCTACTCGATGGCAGTTAACAATAACAACAACAAACTATTACTAAAAGAAGCCCTGGTGGGCAATGATGTTGTTGTTGTTAAGTGTCGTTGAATTGGTTCAGACCCATAGTGACCCTCTGTAGGGTTTCCAAAGAGTGACTGGTGAGCTTGAACCACTGAC
>NW_006408754.1:1422241-1423961 GCF_000296735.1 Chrysochloris asiatica
TAAAGATTATAGATGTGGAAACTCTATGGGGCAGTTCTACTGTCCTACACTGTTGCTATGAGTCAGAATAGACTTGATAGCACACAATTACTGTTACTAGGTAACACTGACTTAATAACAAAGATATACATTTTTCGATCATCGGATAAATACAATTTGGCATGTTTATTTAACACATTTGTGCAAATTAACTTGATCTATATATATAAAGAGTACTGGTGTGGTGCTGTAAGATAAAGCACTGGATTACAAGGTGATTTTGAATCACAAGCTCTGCGGTTCAAACTCACCAGCTTCTCTTTTAGAAACCCTAAACAGGGTCACTATGAGTCAGAACAGACTCAATGGCACTTAACAACAACAACAACTACATATGTATAAAAGATGCCCTTGTAGAGTAGTTGGTACGCATTGAGCTGTTTACCACAGAGTCAGAAGTTTGAATCCATCAGCCAATCCACAAGAGAAAAATGAGATTTTACAGCCTCAGAAACCATATACAGAGTTGTTATGAGTAGGAACATGCTTGACAGCATGCAGCAGCAAAACATGTGTAAGCATGGGGTAATTCTCAAAAACTACATGAATGAAATAAATGGCTGTCAAATAACACGTGAGTATGATGCATGCATTATTTAAATAAGAACTGTATGTTATGTGGACCTTTGTAGGCCATGAACTGAAAGACAGCACAAAAGACAAAATTCATCACTGAGGTTGACTTTGAAGAGGGAGAGAAAGAACTGAGATTGGAAAGTGAGAATTTAAATTTCTAAATCATGTCAGTTCTTTCATAATTTTAAAAATCTGAAGGAAATGAAAATGAATATTTCTTAATTCTGTGTTGTGTGTACAGATACTTGCTGAATTATTTATTTTCTCTTTTAATTCTGTCAATTTTACTTCATAAATTTGGAGCTTCCTTTGTTAGACGAATATTTGTTTTAATTGTTATATAATATCCCTCTTTATCTCTAGTAATATTCCTTACATTAAATCTATTTTGCTTACTATTAATATATGCACTACAGTTCTATTATGCTTAATACTTGCATGTCTTTTCCCATCATTTTATTTTCAAACTTTGAATATCTTTGAATCTCAAATGTGTCTCTTATACTCATATTTGCTTGTTTGTTTTCTTTCTTTATTTGCCTGTGATGTGGCACTGAAGGATAAGCACTGGACTACTAGCTGCAAGGTCGGTGGTTCAAACCCACAAGTCACTCTTCGGAAACCCTATACAGGGCCGTTATGAGAGTCAGAACCAACTTGGCACTTAACAACAGGCATAAAAAATGTACCCCCAAAAGATATATTCACTTCCTAATGCACAAAATGAATTGTACGTCATATGTTAAAAGAATGAATATTACCTGAGACTGAAAGCAGTATGATTAAGGTAGGGATTTTAAGAGAAAAAGAGTTTATCTTGTATTATCCATGTGGGAACAAAGTATCAACAACATGGTGTTCTTAGAATACTGGTGTGGAACTGTAGGATAAGCACCAGAGTGCTAAACACGAGATTAGTAATTCAAACCCACCAGCTGCTCCTCAGAAACCCTATACAGGGCCCCTGTGAGTCAGAACTTAACAACAGCAACAGCATGATGTTTTTATAAGTCATTACAATATTCTAGGTATGGATTTACTTTTATTATCTCTTTTGATATATGTTGAGCGCTCTAATTTTTTTATTCATTTATCTTATAATTTC
>NW_006408754.1:1425600-1429490 GCF_000296735.1 Chrysochloris asiatica
AAAGTCGAGGCTTGAATTTTTTCTTCAGTTCCCCCAGCTTGAGAAATACTCATCAATTATTATCTCCATCAATATTTATAGGGTTCTGTGAATTACTTAATATGACCCTACTAGCCATAGGAAGTACTGGTATGGTACTGCAGGAAAAGTACAGAACTACTAACCACAAAGTTGGCAGTTTAAACTCAGCAGCCACTCCTTGGAAACCTTATACAGGGTCACTATGAGTCAGAATCAACTTGATGGTCCCTTAACAACAAAAAACAGCCACTAGCCATAGTACACCATTTTGTGATGTGTTGTAAATCCTAGTCTTTATGCCTGTAGTTATTGGCCCATTTCTGAATGCGTTATCTGCTATGTAATGTGGCAGGATGAAGATGGTATGTATCTTGAGTCCTACCTACTAGACAGTGTGACTCAAATCATCTCCCTTAGTTTCTTTGAGGATGTGCTTTGCATCAAAAATATAGGAAGTTTTAGAGACATGAAAATTAGCCACCATCTTTAATATTCATATTAAGCCAAGAAGTAACTTCCTGTTTTTAGCTATTCCTTTATTAGACAAACCACCAGTTTCCTGCTTAATCATGAAAAAACAAAAGGCAGGTGTTGTAGAATTCTCTGAGACAAGATCTGGCCTGCCTAACATGCACAGTAATGACAAACATTTCCTCAACATGACCTCTTAACATCACAAGGCTGAAAACATACCTCTATCAATGGCCCACAAATGTGGATTTCTTCCAATCAGTTGGCCAGATAGTTGTCTTCCAAATTTCTTGGCATAGATGAGTAAGTGCCTCCAGTGCCACCTCACTCTCTTGAAAGATTTCAATTTTTATTCCATCAATTCCTGGTGCCTTGACCTTTGCCTAATTCCTTCAATGCACCTTGGACTTCCTCCTTCAGTATCATTGACTCTTGATCATATGCTATCAATTGAAATGGTTGAATATCAACCATTCCTTTTGGTACAGTGACTCTGTGTATTCCTTCCATCTTCTTTTGATGCTTTCAGCATCATTCAATAATTTGCCCAGAGAATCCTTCAATAACAAAAATCAAGTCTTGAATTTTTTTTTTCAGTTCCCCCTTTTTTCAGTTCAGCTTGAGAAAAGCTGAGCATGTTCTTCCTTTTTGGTTTTCTGACTCAAGATCTTTGCACATTTTGTTATAATATTTATCTTTGTCTTCTCAAACTGATCTTTGAAATTTTCTGTTCATTTCTTGGACCTCCTCATTACTTCCATTTGCTTTAGCATCTCTATGCTGGAAAGTGAGTGTCAGTGTCTCTTCTGACATTCATTTTGACCTTTCCCTGCTTTCTTGTGTTGTTAATGACTTTTTGCTTTCTTCCTGTATGATGTTCTCGATGTCATCCCACAACTCTTCTAGTCTTTAGTGTTTAATGTATCAAATCTATTTTTCGAATGATTTCTAAATTCAAGTGGGATATATTCAAGGTCATATTTTGGCTCTCATGCACTTGTTGCACAAGACTTTTTAAAAGTGTTGAAGAGCAAAGATGTCAGCATGAGGACTAACATGCGCCTGACTCAAGCCATGGTATTTTCAATAACCTCATATGCATGCAAAAGCTGGACAGTGAATAAGGAAGTCCATAGAAGAATTGTTGCTTTTGAGTTATGGTGTTGTAAGAGAATATTGAAAGTGCCACGGGCTGCCAAAAAAAAAACAAACAGATCTCTGTTAGAAGAAGTACAGTCAGAGTGCTCCTTGGAGACTAGGATGGCCAAACCTCGTCTCTCATACTTCGGACATATTGTCAGGAGGAACCAGTCACTGGAGAAGGGTATCATGTTAGGTAAGGTGGAGGGTCTGAGAAAAAGAGGAAGACTCCAAGCAAGATGGACTGGCCAAGTGGCAGCATCAATGAGCTCAAGCGTGGCAACAATTGTGAGGTTGGCCCAAGACCGGGCAGTATTTCGTTCTGTTATGCATAGGGTCACTATGAGTTGGTACCGACTGGATGGCACCTAACAACAAAATCAATGGCCCAGACATAGGCAAAATTCTATCTTTGTGACACCCTTTCCTAACTGAGAATGCAGAAACTAGTTTTTGTGTTGAATCATTCTGGTGAACACCAATCAGGTGCTCTTGTTGTTGTTGTCAAGTGTCATCGAGTCTATTCTGACCCATAGCAACTGAGGAGCAGCTGGTGAGCTTGAACCATCGACCTTGCAGTTCAAATGGCTTTGCAGTCTGGCACATTAATGTACAGTGCCACACCAGGACTCCAATCAGGTGTTCTGGAAGACCCTAAAAAAAGACCTCTGGCCCAGTATTAAGAGGGTCATCTTAGTGACATGAGTCCTGGTGTGCTCCTTTGCTTGGCCAACCAAGTAAAAGGTTCATCTTTCACTTTGGGGCATTTTGCATCACAGTAGCTGTGCCAAGTGAGACCTGGGACACTACAGAAAAAATCATTGGTATCAGAGACAACGAAGCGATAGAGTATTTTGGAAAAGTTTGAGATTTGGGACATCTTCAACTTCTACCTCATAAGGACCAGCCCTGTGATGATCCTTTTAAAAGAAATTATCCAAATAATGTCTTTTATATTCTCTATCTTCTTTGCCTCAACAATTATGGATAAATGAGACTTTATGTGACCCTTGCCTTGGTTCTTTAGAAAAACAGCTTGAGAAATTGTTTTTCCCTAAATCTTAAGGAGTTTACTGCTAGTCTAGTTTTCTACCCCTAGGGTTTGTTACATTTGTCCAAGTTGATTGATGTTTCCTGGGTAAGAATAGTGTGATACGCTATGTCTGTCCCTCAACTATACCCTGTCCTGTGATTGATATACATCTTGTGGCAATTGATTAATATACAATGCAAATGAAGTGACTATGAACTATGCAAGTGAGGTGACTATAGCTTACTATGAAAAGGAAGTATCTAAGGCCTACCAAGAGGGGACTTACTAGTTTGTGGCTCCCTCTGGGAGGGATCATGCAATGAAACTGATAAGGAGTTGAATATATAAGCAATCAACTCCACAAGGGCTTTAGAGACAGAAAGAATTAGGAAGAGAAAAAGCAGGAAGAAGCAAAAGAAAGAAAGAGAGAGAGGAGACAAGAAACCTCCTAAATGTGCTATAACACAGGTCATGGGATGTCCATTGAAGATACTGAGAGGCCTGCAAAGGACCCAGTGGCAGAGACAGCAGTGACAAGCCTAGAAGAAGTCTAGAAGCAGAGGAAGTGGTGACAGACAGAAGGGTCAAAAGGAGCTTGTCCTCCAGGGGTGGAGAGAAGCCGGTCCTCCGTGGGCTGAAAGAAGTCTGTCCTCTGGAAGTTAAGAGTGTTGCCCTGTACTGAAAGGAGACTTTACCTACGTGCTTCTTGATCTAGACCCTCAGTTTAAACCTGTTGATCCTGATCCTGAATTTTACCCTGTTCCTTAACAAACCACGTAACTGAAAGTACTGTTCCTAAGTTGTGTGAAACAGTGCAGTAAATTGCCAAACCCAAACAGGAGAGGAAAGAGTGCTGAGGGTAAACTGAATAAGTATGGTAAAAAGATACAACCCTGACCCACACCTTTCCTGATTTTGAACCATTCATTATCCCTTAGTTCTGTTCAAACAACTGCCTCTTGATCTATGCTCAGGTTCTACATACAGATTCCTCATGAGCACAATTAAGTGTTCTAGCATACCCGTTATTTGCAGCTATCCATAGCTTGTCATGAGCTGCACAATCAAAAGCCTTTGCAAGTCAATAAAGCACAAGTAAACATCCTTCTAGTATTCTCTTTCCATCAGTCAAGATACATCTGATATCAACAATAATATCCCTAGTTCCATGTCCTCTACTGGATTGTGCTTGAATTTCTAGTAATTCCCTGTCAATGTATGGATG
>NW_006408754.1:1431815-1445259 GCF_000296735.1 Chrysochloris asiatica
ACTCCATAGTTGATGATGTATTTTGCAGCTGTTTCTCCTCATTTTGAGTTGTGCCACATCAGAAAACAAGGAGTCCTGGTAGACTAGTTGATTATGAGCTAACTGCTAACCACTAGATCAGTAGTTGGAATTTTCCAGTAGCTCCATGGGAG
The DNA here is from genome assembly GCF_000296735.1 of Chrysochloris asiatica. NCBI lineage: Eukaryota > Metazoa > Chordata > Mammalia > Afrosoricida > Chrysochloridae > Chrysochloris > Chrysochloris asiatica. Next base: position 1,431,968 of record NW_006408754.1, read on the forward strand.
AAAAATGAAGCTTTCTAGTCCCATAAAGATTTATGGCCTCAGAAGCCTTATACATAGTTGCTGTGAGTCGCAACCTATTTGGTGGCACACAACCACAACCTCCACCACATCAGCAAATGAAGTTCCTGAAAGCTTTACTCTATTCACAACATTATGGTCAACTCTACTTGGAGGAGGCAGCTCTTCTCCATTTGTAGTTTACATTTCCACCTGAGGGGCTCATATTCTAGCATAATATCTGACAATGTTACTATTCATAATGTATTCATTTTCTGACAATGTATTATATCTGACAGTGTTCCACTGCTAATTTTACACACTTAGAAGTAGTCCTCCTCTCTTTCTTCTTATTCTTAGTATGGAAGCCTTGTTGAAATCTGTCTACCAGGGGTGACCCTGCTCGTGTTTCAAATACAGGTGGCACACATTTCAGCAGCATAGCAACATGCAAGTCGCCACAGTACGGCAAACTTTACCAAGCATGATGTCTTTCTTCCAGGAATGATCCTCCAGATATCATGTCTGAAGTATGAGAGATAAAGTCCTGCCATCCTGGGTTCTAAGGAGCATTCTGGCTGTACATCTTCCAGCACAGATTTGTTTGTTCTTCTGATGTCCATGGTACTTTTATTTAATTTTCTTCTCTAACACCATAATGCAAATGCATCTACAGTTGTCATTATTCATTGTCCAATTTTCATATACATATGTGTGGCGCTGTGGGTTAATGCACCAGACTGCAAAGCCGTTTGAACTGCAAGGTCAGTGGTTCAAGCTTACCAGCTGCTCCTTGGAAATCCTACACTGGGTCGCTATGGGTCGGAACTGACTCGACAGCACTTAACAACAACAACAACAACAACAAATGAGGTAATTGAAAATACCATGGCTTGGGTCAGACAAATTTTAGCCCACAAAATGATATCTTTGTTCAAAGACTTTTAAAAATCTTGTGCTACAGATTTGACTAATTAAATACATGGGTTGATTTCTTGACTCTTGCTTCCATGAGTGCTAATAGTAGAGCCAATGAAGTCTTTGACAACTTCAAACTCTTTTCCATTTATCATGCTCTTACTTATTGGTCCAGTACTGAGGATCTTTGTTTTCTTTATGCTGAGGTGCGATCCATACAGAAGGCTTGTTAATGAGTCTTCCTCTAATCTGGATGCCACACTCTTCTACATATAATCAATCTTCTTGGATTATTTGTTCAGCATATAAATAGTGAACTGAAATGGACTGGTACCGGCCATTTTGAATCAGAAAATCACATGGTCTACTATGCTGGAAATAACAAATTCAAGGGAACAGCATTGCATTCATTATCAAAAAGAACATTTCAAGATCTATCCTAAATATAGTGCTGTCAGTGATAGGGTAATATTCATACATCTACAAGTAAGACCAGTTAATACGACTATTGTCCATATTTCCACAATAACCATTAATACCAAAGATTTAAAAAATTGAAGATTTTACTAGCTTTTGCTGTCAAAAAGTGATCCACATGCAATCAAGATACATTGATAATTGCTGATGATTGGAATGCAAAAGTTGGAAACAAAGACAAAGAATAAGTAGTTGGAAAATATGGCCTTGGTGAAAGAACAAACCTGAAGATCATATAATACAACTTTGTGAGTCCAATGACATTCATTGCAAATACCTTTTTCAACAACATAAATAGCAGCTATACATGTGGACATAGCTGGATGGAATACACAGGAATTAAGTTGATTACATCTGTGAAAAAAGATGATGGAAAAACTAACTATCACTAGAATAAGGCCAGGTGTCAGCTACAGAACAGAACATTAATTGCTAACATGCTAGTTGAAACTCAAGCTGAGCATATTTAAAATAAATTCATGAGAGACAAAGTACAACCTTGAGTATATCCCGCATGAATTTAGAAACCAGCTCAAGAATAGATTTGGCTCATAGAAAATGAATGACCAGATGATTTTTAGGATAACATCATACATGAAGAAAGTAAACAGTCACTAAAAAAAGAGGAAAGAAAAAAAAGACCAAAATGGATGTCAGAAAAGACTCAGAAACTTGCTCTAAAATGTTGAGAACCTAAAGTGAATGAGGAAATAATGAAGTAGAAGCGCTAAATAAAAGATTTCGAAGGGTAGCTTGAAGAGGTAAATTAAAAATTATAATGAAATGTGCAATGACCTGGAGTTAGAAAACCAAAAGGGAAGAACATGCTCAGCATTTCTCAAGCTGAAAAATACTGAAGAAAAAAATCAAAACCTTGAGTTGTATTATTGAAGGATTCTATGGGCAAAATTTTGAACTCAGGAACATCAAAAGAAAATGGAAAGAATACACTGAGTCACTGTATGAGAAAGAATTGGTTGATGTTTAACCATTTCAGGAAGTAGCATATGATCAAGAACCAATGATATTGAAGGATGAAACCCAAGCTATACTGAAGACCTTGACAAGAAACAAAGCTCCAGGAATTAAAAGAGTACCAACTGAGATTTTTTCAACAAATGCTATGCTTGAACTGTTGACCTATCTGTGCCAAGAAATTTTAAGACAACTACCTGGCCAATCTACTGGAAGAAATCCATATTTGTACCCATTCCAAAGAAGAGTGATCCAACAGAATGCAGAAAATATCAAACAATATCCATAATTTCATACACAAATAAGATTTCACTAAAGATCTTTCAAAAATGATTGCAACAGTATATCAACAGAAAATTTCCAGAAATTCAAGCTGGATATAGTAGAGAAATGGAATAATGGATATCATTACTGATATTAGATACATCTTGTCTGAAAGTGGACACTACCAGAAAGATGTTTACCTGTGTTTTATTGACTATACAAAGAAATTTTATTTTGTGAAGCATAAAAAATTATGGATAACATTTTGAAGAATGTGAACTTCATTTTGCTTAATTGTGCTTATGTGGAACCTGTACATCAACCAATGTGGCAGTTATTGAAACAAAACAATGAAATATTTTGTTGTTTAAAATTAAGAAAAAATCTGTGTCTGGTTTGTGTCCTTTCACCATATTTATTCAAGTTGTTAGCTGAACAAACCATCTGAGAAGCTGGACTATCTGAAGAACATGACATGAAATTGGAGCATGGCTGATGTGCACATGAATTATGAACAGATCATAATTTATCTGCACATTTCAGCTTCCTGAAAATTAAAGACTTGAAGCCCTTACTAATCAAGATTAAAGCCTTCTGTTTGGATTGCACCTCAACATAAAGAAAAGAAAATCCTCAAAACTGGACCAATAAGCAATATCACAATTAATGGAGAAAATTTGAAGTTGTCAAGACTTTCATTTTGCTTGGATCCTCTGTCAGTGCTCATGGAAGCATGAGTTAAGAAAATCAACAATGTATCACATTGGGCAAATCTGCTGCAAGAGAACTTTTAAAGTTCTCAAAGACATCCCTTTGAGGACTAAGGTGCACCTGACCCAAGATATGGTGTTTTCAATCACCTTATGTGTAGGCAAATGCTGGACAATGAATAAGGAAGACTAAAGTAGAACTGATGCCTTTGAATCATGGTGTAGGCAAAGAATATTAAATGTACCTAGGACAAATTCATTTTGGAAAAAAGTATTTCCACAATGTTCATTTAGCAGTGAAGATGGGGAGACTTTGTCTCCTATACTTTGGACAAGTTATCAGGAGGGACCAGTACCTGGAGAAGAACATCCTGCTTGGAAAAGAAGATGGTTAGTGGAAAAGGGGAAGGCCCTGAACACAAGCAGTTGACACAGTGGCTGCAACAAAGGGCTCAGACATAAGGATAAGTCTGATGATGACCTGGGACTGGACAGTATTTTCTTCTGTTGTATATACGGTTGTTATGAGGTGGAACCCATTCAATGGTGTCAAACCACCATAACTACATAGTATTATTGTTATATTTCAGATTTTGGTCACTACACTGTGGTTATGTAAAATAATTCCTTCATTTTTTTAAGAAATACACCCAATTACTTAGAGGTAAAAAAGCATCACACTTGCTATTTACTTTAAACAGTTTTCCAAAAAAATTTATAAATACAGAAAAAGGCAAAGATAGAGAGAGAATAAAATGAACATCATAAAATTTTATCATTTGAGAAAAAATGTAGACAAAGATTATACAAGCTTTCTTAGTCTTTGAAACTTCTGTAAATCTAAAATCACATTGACATCAAAAGTTAAAACAAAAATAAAGCTTACATTGTAATGTGGTAGTTTGGAGAAGATCATATAGTAAATAAGAAAAAGTATGCCAAATAAATGATGTCTAGTGCAGTCGGAACCGACTCGACGGCACTTAACAACAACAACAACAAGTGCAGCATAGTGGTTACGAATTGGGCTGCGAACCTTAAGGTCAGCGGTTTGAAACTACCAGCTGCTCCACAGGAGAAAGATGAGGCTTTCTACTCCCGTAAAGGTTTACACCCTCGGAAACCCTGTACAGGGTCGCTATGGGTCGGAACTGACTCGACGGCACTTAACAACAACAACAACAGCGCAGTGCATGGTGGTTACGAATTGGGCTGCTAACCTCAAGGTCAGCAGATCGAAACTACCGGCTGTTCTGCGGGAGAAATACGAGGCTTTCTGCTCATGTAAAGATTTACAGCCTCGGAAACCCTCTACAGGGTCGCTAGAAGTCGGACCCAACTCCACGGTACTTAACAACAACAACAACAACAACAGCAAAGGCAGTGGCTCAAGCCCACAAGGCACCAGGTTCAAGCCCTCCAGCCACTCTGAGGGAGGAAGATCAGGATTTCTGCTACGGAGAAGACTTAAAAGCCTTGTGACACAGTGGGTTAAGTGTTGGACTGCTATTTGCAGGGTCAGTGGTTCAAACCCACTAGTAACTCCATGGAGAAAGATGACGTTGTCTGCTTCTGTCAAGATTTACAGTCTCTGAAACTCGGAAGTAGTTCTATTGTGCCCTATAGGGTCACTGTAAGTCAGAAGTGACTTGATGGCAGTGGGTAATTTTCTTGAATTTTAAATTTTAAACATTTATTCTGCTTGGTCATTTAAATTTTCCTGGCAGTATTTCCATTAGCTATGTTCTTTCTATTTCACATCCCAGATCTAGTGTGGTGCTACTACTATCTCATTGCTTTGTGAAGCTCTGAAATTAACTTTATTCCTTATTAGTTTGCCCAGCATAATTCCATCTACAGACTTAATGAGCAATACCTTCATCCCATCACTGAAGGAGAGCAAGTTATTAAATAATAAGGTAGGACATGAATCTCTCTCTCCCTCTCTTATACACACACACATGCGCACACAAATAAGAGCACATATAGGCTAATTCTAAATTCTAAAAAGGCTAGATGAGACAGGAGAATATCAACAGCAATCTGTGTGCTATTTGTGGTTATTTCCCTAAAAAAAATTAAAAGAACAGAAAACACAAGCAAAGAAACAAAAAATATATTAGTACTTAGGATACCCTGGAATTATGGAAGAGTCTCAGACTTGCTCCATGAAAAAAATATAAAAAAGTCAGTAGTCATCTAATTGAAACTGGATTGTACTGTGTTGAAAAGTACTCTAAAAGATATCAGACACAGAGAGTTTAGCCTGATGTTTAATTTCAGGACAGCTGAGGGGGCAATGCACCCATGTTTGATATACCAAGCCAAACAATTTTGAAGCGACCACAAGCCCTAGAGTATTGGGTCAAGGCAGTCTTCAATCCAGGCATAGTCACCTCTCTAACAACCTTTGGGGTTACAGGAAAGACAGCAATATACCTTGATTTAATAGTATGTTGTTTTTCCAATGAAATTCATCCATGGACTCTCCACATGTTGAAGTGCCTATGTGTGTGTGTAAAGTGAAAGCGGGATAGAAATTGGAAAAAGAGTACTTTTCTGAGATGGTAAATTCTTGAAGGCCTAAGAAGAAGGAAGTCTGGTTATTATATTTGTCTGCTCACTTTCAATATAACTTAGAACACTTAAAATCTGGTTGAACTTTTCTTGTTGTTAGATGTCTTTGAGTCACTCCAACTGCTAGCTACCGTAAGCATAGCAGAATGAACTACTGCTCCTGTCCTGCACCAACCTCATAATTGTTGCTAGGTTTGACCCATTGTGGCAGCCACTGTGACTATCCATCTTATTGAGGGTCTTCCTTTTTTCATTGACCCTCTGCTTTACCAAGCAGGATGTCCTTTTCCAGGAACTGGTCCCTATTGATAGCATCTCCAAACTATGTGAGATGAAGTTTTGCCATCCTAGATTTTAAAAAACATTCTGCCTGTGTTTTTTCCATGACAGATTTGTTTTTCTCCAAGTCCATAGTACTTTTCACATTCTTTGCTAACACTATTAATCAAATGCATCAATTCTTCTCTAGCCTACCTGATTCATTGTCCAGCTTTCACATGCATATGAGATGATTTTCTTAGAATAATTAAAGTTCTTTCCCAATGGACTTTACTAAAAACAACTTAACAGAGGAGCTATAAAGTTCAGAAATCCAGGGTGCCTATTTCTTCCCCAGTTCCTGACAATGGTTTCTATACAGACAGAAGGCACTCACCCCAGGAAATTAGGAAAAACATAGCAGTCAGGATTAAACAACGGCCAAATGTATCTTTAGAAAGGCTTTTTTTTTTTTTTTTTTTTAAACTTAGGTAAACGTAGCATCTGCTGGTTCAATCACAAAATAAGATCGTGTTTTATGAGATGACATTATGGTAGCAGTTACAGGCTATCAGTGAAACAAATGTTTCCCTATACAATTTGCAACCAAGGGACAGAGGCAGGAAATGATTTACAACAAAACTCAGCAGAAAAAAATCATAATTTAAATGGGTGTCGTATTTGGGTTACTCCAGGGACACCATGGAAGTAGAGGGATGAAATACTTGAACTTTCACTCTGTTCTTCATCCCTACCATTTTCTAATTCTGTGGGCCAAGGGACTTCTCAAGCGTAAATCTAACTAGATACATTAAAATTTGATCTCCAGCTAATATACATCTCTCTGGTATGAAGACCCAAGAGTAAAGGGAATATGTAAAACAAGTTAACATAACAGAGCCCCAGGTATCCAGTGACAGCTAATAATCTAATAAATTATTAGAGTGTTCCTGGGTGAAAAGTTACTATTGTCTGTTAGCTGTTGACATTTTAAATAATTCCTTTTTTAATCTTGCTACACCTAAAGGAAGAGTTGTTGCTGTTGTTAAGTGCCATCTAGTCAATTCTGACCCAGAGCAAACCTGCAGAGGATTTCTGAGGAGCAGCTGGTGAGCTTGAACCGCCAACCTTGCAGTTCAAACGGCTTTGCAGTCTGGCGCATTAACCCACAGCGCCACACCAAGACTCCACAGGGAGAATGGGGTATCTCAAATTTACCTTTGCCATTTGGATATATTTTAGGAGTCCTTGTGTGGCATTGTGGGTTAATGTGCTGGACTGCAAAGTTGGTTTGAACCATAAAGTCGGCAGTTCAAGTTCACCAGCCGCTCTTCAGAAACCGTCTACAGGGTAATTATGGGTAGCAACTGCCTCAACGGTACTTAATAACAACAACAAAATTTGGATATTTTATTCAAGAACCAATGCCTAACTAGATAGCAGGACACCTTTTGAATCAGGGTAATTCCTAATATACTATATTAGCATATATTATATATAATATATATATATATATATATATACTATATTAGTACATACTATATATAAGGGGCTCTGGTAGCATAGTGGTTACTAATAGGGCTGCAAACGTTAAGGTCAGCGGTTCAAAACTACCAGCCGCTCCATGGGAGAAAGATGAGGCTTTCTACTCCCGTAAAGATTCATACCCTCAGAAACCCTGTACAGGGTCGCTATGGGTCGGAACCGACTCGACAGCACTTAACAAAAACAACAACAATTCCTAATATCATTCAGATTTTTTAAATAGATGCCCAGAAATGTAAAAAATATCCCACAAATCATCTTGCTTTTGGTCTTTTTGTTATTAATGATGGGGAAAGGTATTTTCCACTGTTTTTTTTTTTTTCCACTCTTACCTTATCCCATGGAAGCCTTCTATTCAGAGGTGGAAGAATTATGTTCTAAAATTGTTTCCCCTGCCCCACTTAACCCTGCAGAGTCCTGGTGTGACACTGTGGTTTAATGCGCCAGACTGCAAAGCTGTTTGAACTGCAAGGTCGGTGGTTCGAGCTCACCAGCTGCTACTTGGAAACTCTCTATACAGAGTCACTATGGGTCGGAACCAACTCACTGGCACTTAACAGCAACAACTTAACCCTTCACTATTGACCCCCTTGTTTTCTTGCTCTCTCTGACTATGCAGAGAGGAAGACTGAGTTCCAGGTGTTGGCAGCCTAGATTTCAAATGCACTATCCTCTGTTTTTAACATTCAAATCAGATGCTGATGGGAACAGTGGACATGGGAAAGTCACAAGCAATCCCTAGTCCTAATTCATTTTGCCAGTATGTCAGTATCTGGACACATCTCTGCAGAAAACCCCACAGCTAGTACATGAGAAACAGGAATTTTCCATTCATTTATTCATTCAATAATTACAAAAGAATATTTGAATTGCAAAACATTGATCTCTGACCTCAAGAAAAATATCATCCATCAAAGTTCTCTGCTTCTTTGTAGGCTAGACATTTTATTTTTAAATGCTGACCTTTGTTTTTATTTTTTTTCCCTACATTTATTGCTTAGACTTCTGATGAGGTACTGTAGGATCAGCACTGGACTGCGAGGCATAAGGTTAGCAGTTCAAACCCACCAGCAGCTCCTAGGAAATCCTATACAGGGTTGCTATGAGTCAGAACCAATTTGATGGCACTTAACAACAACAGCCTTATTGCTTAAGTTTTTAACCTTCTAGTCTTACAGATCTATTTTCTTTAAGGTGAGCAGTCCCAACCTGCAAGCTCTTTATTTGCATTAATCATTTTTTCCGAGGCTTGCTTCCACTCACCAGAACCAAGTGTTCCAGCTCAGATATAGATGTGGATCTAGGACTGGTAATAAATTCAGAATACAGGAAGTAAAAAAGTGAAGTAGGGACTGGAATGAGCACTTTTTCAGTAAATCTTATTTGGTGTTCACAGGAATCCTATTAAATAGATCAAGATTATTACTGTTGGTTTAAGAGATAGAAAGCTGACACACAAAAAAGTTAAATAGCTTCACTAGGTCACACAGCTAGGCAAATGAAGAAGCCATAATTAAATTTCTAGTAGTCAAACTGCACGCTGTTCCCATTTCACTAAGCATTCAGTTTATTTCATAGTATTGGGGTGTTTTCCTTCAGTAATTAGGCCACAATTCGAAATCTATTATCCGTAAAAATTTTTTGATTAACCAAGAGCAACTAAGTGTACTATTCAACCTAATTTACTGCCCAGTTCATATCTCCCCAACTGCAAGACCTAAGCATTCACCAATTTGATCCTTCTCATTAGAATGTCAGTTTCTTGAGAACAAAGACCTTATTTAAATGCTAAAAACTCCTGTGGCCTTTAAACAGACATCAGCCCCCGGAAGAGTAAGCAATTCAATGGACAAGGAGAATGTCTGGTTCTCAAGCAGATTTCTCTGTACAAGTGCCCTCATTGAGCTTGATAATCATGTTTTCATGTTGAGGTCCACTGTGATTCCACATAAATGTGTCCTCGTTTTTAATTGCTCTTCAACTGGCAATGGATTTCTAATTCTTTAATTTTCTCTGCCCTGGCTTCTTTGTCAAACTGTTAATGATGTACAAAATAAGCAGATGTACTTGAAGAGCTGGCTTTTGGGAACAGCCCTTTGGCAAGTAAATTAAAGATCACTTCTGAAAAAAAAAAAAAAAAGAAAGAAAGAAATTCCCTGACTTCTTTTTTGCAAGTAGGTTTTTTTTCTTTTCTTTTCTTTTCTGGAGGAGGGAAGTTTTAAATATTGCTTTTCATAAGTCAAGGTACTCCTATAGTCTATATGAGCTTCAGTTCTCAGATATGATCACTTATTTTGTGAGGCCAGAACTCAATGGAAAATTAAATAAAACACAAATTGGAATTTCCACAAGATCTAATAAGAAACACTTCAGAAAATTATATTTTGTTTACCAGGCATTTCCACTCAGATGGCAGATTGTGACGCTAGAATTGTAACATCACAAAATTAAATCTACCTGATACACTTGGTTTAAAACAAAGTAAGTTAAATATGGAGTGAAAATGCTATGACACATTGGCAACAGCAAAGGATATGTCATATGTGCCAGGAGAGTATGAAAGAAATATTATTATGACAGAAGGTAATAATCGAAAACTACCTCGCTTCATTTAAAGTTGTTTAGAGTGGTTTTGGAGTTTGATCTTCTTTTTTCCTTCCTAAATGAAGAACCAAATCTGTTTTAGTGTAAGCCTAATTTACTGGAGTATATTTTACCTTTATGAAGCTTTCAGAAAATTCAAAAGTCATTTGTCACCCCAGTTTCCTGCAGTGTACATTATTGAGCTGTTTTTCTCTTTTTCACTGTGCTATAGCAAAAATATGTATTTAAAATATTGGCATTTACATTTTGATTATAACTCTGACAGGGAGATTCAAACTGATTCTGCAATTCTTTATTCCCAGCTTCCAATATTATTAAACTTTGTAGCTGTCAGGGTACTTCAAAATATCCTGTCAGTTCTGCTATCATACCTCCTAATTCCACATAGAGTAAATGTAAGACAAGAAGTATTCCTTATAGCTTTGTATTTGTACACACAATTTTAAAATACACATACACATTGGAGGGTAAGTCAAAAGTATTGTGACTAGGGTTCCAATTCACACATATATGAATTTATTCCAAACAAATCATGTTTAAATTTGTCTCTCATCCATGGATTGCTGTTGTTGTAAAGTGCCATTGAGTCGGTTCCAACCCATTGAGTCGGTTCCAACCCATAGCGACCCTGTATAGGGTTTCCGAGGAGTAGCTGGTGAGCTTGAACCACCGATCTTGCAGTTCAAATGGCTATGCAGTCTGGCGCATTAACCCACAGCGCCATACCAGGATCCATCCGTGGATGGCTACATACAAATTCTCTCAATCATAATCTCTCCGTCTTACTCTCCTTGTTATTGTTAAGAGCTGTCAAGTCAGTTCTCATTCATGGTGACCCTGTATGGAGTTTCCAAGGAACAATTGTTGGATTCGAACTGCCAACCTTGTAGTTTGCAGTCCAATGCTGATCCTATAGCACCATACCAGAAATCCCTTCGTGTTGTTGTTAGTTGTTAAGCGCCATCAAATTGGTACTGACTCACAGCAACCCTATGCACAACAGAACTTAACACTGCCCAGTCCTGGGCCAACCTCACAGTCATCACTACACCTGAGCCAATCACTGCCACCACTGTGCCAATACATCTTGTTGGAGGCCTTCCTGTTTTTCTCCAACCCTCCATTTTAGCAAACATGATATTCTTCTCCAGTGTAGTCCCACTGGTCCCTCCTGATAATATATCCGAAGTATGAGAGATGAAGTTTGGCCATCCTGGTCTCCAAAGAGAGATCTGTCTGTTCTTTTGGCAGTCCATGATACTTTTGATATTCTCCTCCAACACCATAACTCAAATGTATCAATTCTTCTATGGTTTCCTTATTTGCTGTCTAACTTTTACATGCATATGAGGTTATTGAAAATACCATGGCTTGGGTCAGGCACACCTTGGTCCTAAAACTGACATCTTTGCTCTTCAACACTTTAAAGAGGTCTGTGCAACAGATTTTCCTAATGTAATACATCATTTGATTTGTTTTTATTTGTTGTTAAGTGTTTATTGTGAATTGAGTGATAGTTAACATGGGAGAACATCAGTTTTATACTCATCGTTTCATTGCATGATTACAATCTCCTCTGTGCATCATCATTCAACAGTATATGCTTGTACTCCATCTGTTTTGTTTGTTTGTTTAGGGGGTGTACACAAAAACACTCAGGAGTATACAATCGTTTAAACAACCAAAGGGCATATTCTGCAAGCCTGCCACCTGGCCACCAGCACCTGGCCACCAACACACAGCCTTTCTCTTTCTATGAGTCTAGTGTCTTCAGCTGCTCTATTTCTCCATGCCCTCATCTCTGTCTCCATCTCTGATGTTACTGCTTCTCTGGATAGGGTCCCACTTTCTGCTCCTGCTCTTCTCCCTTAGTGGTCCTAGGGTCCTCTGTTCCTGGATTGTAAGATTAACTACTCCCCTCTTTTTGTTACAAAACTACTACTACCTTATAGTTGTGTAAAGAAAACAAAAATCCTCACCACTGGACCAATAAACAACATTGATATAAATGGAAAAAATATTTAAGTTGTCAAAGACTTCATTTTGCTTGGATCAACCATCAACACTCATGGAAGCAGCAGTCACAATTACATCCATAAGTAGGTCAAACATCAACTGAGAGGGAAGGAGTCTTCACCTCAAGGATCAATCCTATCCCCTCTCCATACAGGGTTGATAGGGATAGGCAACTTAGACATTGGCTACCTAAAATAGGGGTGCTATAAAGGCATGAAGTGACTTGCTTACAGGTTTTCAAGTGGGAGTTCAGTTTCAGAGTGCCAGGGAAGGTGGAATCCGCATTGAATAGTATTCATCTTGTCTAGATTGTTGTTGTTGTCAGGTGCCATCAAGTCGGAACCGACTCATAGCAACCCCATGCATAGAAGAACGAAACAATGTCTGATCCTGGGCAAACCTCACTACTGCTTCCACACTTGACGCCATCAATGATGCCATCAATGATGCCACCTGGCCAAGCCATCTCATCTAGGTGGGTCTGGTGAAAAGAGATGGGGATAAGATTCTTATGATTCAATAGTGAGTAATTGTTATCATGACTAATCGTGACTGTCACAACTGTAAAGGTAGACGTTTTCTAACAAAAAGAGAGGAGTAGTTAATCCCTAAATGGACTCCTGGTATGGTGCTGTAGAATCAGCACTAGGCTTTGAACCCCAAGGTTGGCAGTTCAAATCCACCAGCTGTTCCTCAGAAACCCTATAAGGAATTTGATGGCACTTAACAACAATAACAACATCTGTAAGTATAGGTCAAGTTTATCAAATTGTAGTCATTTACACTTGTTTTTTTATCAAAAAAAAATTTCTTTAATCTTCCTCTAGTCAAGTTCTGATCATCAAGCCATCAAAGCTAGATTGAATGGGTACTATCTACAAATTTAGGCACTCTTGTACATCTCCCCATTCTTCATACCAGCTGGAAGCTTCACTCTCAGCTCTAGCCATC
>NW_006408754.1:1446611-1448140 GCF_000296735.1 Chrysochloris asiatica
ATATTTTGGACATGTTTTCAGGGAGGACTAATCCCTGGATAAGGACATCATGATTGGAAAAGTAGAAGGTAAGCAAAAAAAGAAAAAAAAGGGGGAGGGAGGGAAAGCCACAACACAGTGACTGCAACAATGGGTTCAAACATAGCGATGTGAGCATAAATTGTGAGCAGTGATTTGCTCTGCTGTACAAAGGGTAGTCATCAGTTGAAACTGATTCAAAGGCACCTAACAACAACAAAAGGTAAACATAATAGCTTATGTGTATTATGTGATTGATTTTACTAATACCTAGAAAAAATAGTTTTCATTTTGAACGTGACATTGTAAGATATGCACTTGAGAGTCAAACTGAAGTTTGCTTGCTGCTCCACTCTAAAGTGAAGCTGCTTTAAAGAAAAAAATATTAACACACTTAAACTTTGGAGGAAGATTTGTTGTAATTTTGAAATGGTTTGAAATTAGAGAAATTCTATAGTTTCCAAATTGAGAAAATCAAATAAGATAACAAATAATCATGAATTTACATGTGTTGTTTTTTTTTTTACCAAAAAATAAGCATTCAAAGTTATTTTCCTTAAAATTTTATTAAGTGCATGCCATATGGTTGATTCAGCAAACGAAAGCATAGAAAGGACTTAGTCACAACTCTCTGGGTGTTTATAATCTGCTAGCATTTTTGTTGTTGTTAGGTGCAATTGAGTCAGTCCAATTCATAGCTACCTTAGGTACAACAGAAGTAAACACTACCCCATCCTATGCCAACCTCACAATCTTTACTACAGTTGACCCATTGCTGCTGCCACTGTCCCAATACATATAACTGGAAGTCTTCCTATTTTTCATTGACCCTCTACTTTACCAAGTGTGATGTTATTATCCAATGAATGGTCTCGTCCAATAATATGCCCTTGTTGTTGTTGTTAAGTGCGTTGAGTCGACTCCGATAGCAATCCTGTATAGGGTTTCCAAGGAACACCTGGTGAGCTTGAACTGCCAACCTTGCAGTTCAAACAATTTTGCAGTCTGGCATATTGAACCACAATGCCACACCAGAACTCCTTCTTTGTGGTTGTTGTTGTTAGGTTCCATCAAGTCAATGCCGATTCATAGCCACCTTATGCACAGCAGAACAAAACACTGCCCAATCCTGGGCCAACCTCACTAGTGTTGCCACGCTTGAGCCCATTGATGTAGCCACTTTCCCAATCCATCTCCCTGGGGGTCTTCCTTTTTTTCTCTGACCCTCCACCTTAGCAAACATGATATCATTCTCTAACAACTGGACCCTCCTGACAATATGTCCAAAGTATGAGACACAAAGCTTGGCCATCTTGGCTTCCAAGGAGTACTCTGATACTCTGACTGCACTTCTTCCAACAGAGGTCTGTTGGTTCTATAGGCAGCCCATGACACTTTCAATATTCTCCTCCAACACCATAACTCAAAAGCATGAATTCTTCTATGGTCTTCCTGATTCACTGTTGAACTTTCACATGCATATGAGGTTATTGAAAATACCATGGCTTGGG
>NW_006408754.1:1449900-1453143 GCF_000296735.1 Chrysochloris asiatica
ATGCTGTCTAAAGAAAGTATTTGAAATGAACAAATCATTGATTTTGCAGAATTCTATCATGTGATCTCCAGCATCATTTCTATCACCAAGACCATGTTTTCCAACTACTGATCCTTTCTCTTTGCTCCCAACCTTTGCATTCCAATCAGCAGTAATGAGCAATACATCTTGATTGCATGTTTGATCAATTTCAGATTGAAGAAATTGGTAGAATTCTTCTATTTCATCCTCACTTGCTTTAGTAGTTGGTGTGAAAATTTGAATAATATTGGAATTAACTGGTCTTCTCTTTAGGTGCATGAATATTATCCTATCACAGACAGCGTGTACCTCATGATTGATCTGGATATGTTATTTTTGACAATGAATGCAACACCATTCCTCTTCAATTTGTCATTCTCGGCATAGTAAACCATGTGGTTGTCAGATTCAAAATGGCTAATACCAGTTCATTTTAGCTCACTAATGCCTAAGATATTGATGTTTATGAGTTCTATTTCATTTTTGACAACTTCCTATTTTCCAAGATTCATACTTTGTACATTCACTGTTCCTATTTTAAATGGATTTTTACAGCTGTTTCTCTTCATTTTGAGTTGTACCCCATCAGCAAATGTAGGTCCCATGGGCTTTACTCCCATAGAATTTACTCCATTCTTGTCAACATGGTCAATTCTACTTTGTATGAGGAGGCAGCTGTTCCCCAGTCTCATTTTGAGTACCTTCCAATCTGAGGGGCTCATTTTCCAGCACCATATCGAACAGTGTTTCTCTGCTATTCATAAGGTTTTCAGATTGTTCGGAAGTAGTCCGTCACTCCTTCTTCCTAGTCTTCATCTGGAAGCTCATTTGAAACCTGTTCACCATAGGTGACCCTGCTGGTATTTAAAATACCAGTGGCATAACTTGCAGAATCACAGCAACTCACAAGACACCATAGTACAACAAACTGATAGACAAGTAGTGGAGGACTCCTTAGTATGAGAAGAAAAAAAAAAAAACCAGTTGCCAGCCTGAATTCTAAAGAGCACTCTGGCTGTACTCCTTCCAAGACAGATTTGTTTCTTCTTTTGGCAGTTGATGGTACTTCTAATATTCTCCTCCAACACCATAACTCAAATACATCAATTTTCCTACAGTCTTCTTTGTTCATTGTCCAATTTTTGCATGCATATGAGGTTATTGAAAATATCATGGCTCAAATCAGGCATACTTTAGTCCTCAAATTGACATCTTTGTTCTTCAACACTTTAAAGGGGTTTTGTGCCACAGATTTGCCTATGCAATACTATGTTTGATTTCTTATCTGCTACTTCTATGAGTGTTGATGGGTGACCTGAAAAAAAAAAAAAGAAAACTTGGACAACTTCAATCTTTTCTCTGTTCTATTTTGTTGTTATTTACTTTCAGTGGTGAGGATTTTTGTTTTCTTTACATTGAAGTGCAACCCATATCGATGGCTGTAGTCTTTGATCTTTGTCAGTAAATATTTAAGTCCTCTTTGCTTTCAGCAAGCAAATTTGTATCATCTGACTATCATAGGTTGTTAATGAGTCTTCTTCCAATGTTGATGTCACATTCTTCTTCACATAATCCAGCTTATCAAATTAGTTGCCCAACATACATATTGAATAAGTATAGTGAAAAAATATAACATTAACACACATCTTTACTAATTTTAAACCATTCAGTGCTTCCTTGTTCTATTCAAACAACTGCCTCTTCATCTATGTACACGTTCCTTATGAGCAAATTAAGTATTCCAAAATACTCGTTCTTCACAATGTTGTCTATAGCTTCAAAAGTCTTTGAGTAGTCAATAAAGCACAGGTAAACTTTCTGGTATTCTCTGCTTTCAGCCAAGATCCATCTGACATCAGCAATGATATGTTTCATCCCATGTTCCTGTCTGAATCCAGCTTGAGCCTCTGAAAGTTCCCTGTCAGTGTACTGTTGCAGCCAATTTTAAATTATCTTTAGCAAAATTTTACTTGAATGCGATCTTTAAAATATTGTTCAATGATTTCCACATTCCAGTGGGTCGCCTCTCTAGAATAGGCACAAATATGGACCTCTTCCATTCAGTTGTCAAGTAGTTGTCTTCTAAATTCTTGGCATAGATGAGTGAATGCCTCCAGTGCTGCATCAGTTTGTTGAAAATTTTCAGTTTGTATTTCATCAATTCTTGGAGCCTTCTTCTTTGCCAATTCCTTCAATGCACCTTGGACTTCTTCCTTCAGTATCATTGGCTCTTCATCATATGCTACATCTTCAAATGCTTGAATATTGACCATTTCTTTTTGGTAGCATGACTCTGCGTATTCCTTCCATCTTCTTTTGATGCATTCTGCATTATTCAATATTTTGCCCATAGAATCCTTCAATAATGAAAATCAAGGCTTGAATTTATTCTTCAGTTCCCTCAGCTTGAGAAATTCTAAGTGCCATTCCCTTTTGATTTTCTAACTCCAGGTATTTGTGCATTTCATTACAATATTTGACATTTTGAGCACCTTCCAACCTAACATACTCATCATCTTGGCACTATATCAAACAATGTTTCACTGCTCTTCATAAGCATTCATTGGCTTACCATTCAGAAATGGTCTGTCTCTCTTTTTTCCTAATCTTAGTTTGGAAGCTCCATTGAAACCTGCCCACTGTGGGTGATCTTGCTGGTATTTAAAATATCAATGGCATACCTTACAGAATCACAGCAACACACAAGCCACCACAGTATGACAAACTGACACACAAGTGGTGGACATTTTCTTATAGCTATGCAATATCCTACAGATTTTTTTAAATATAGGTATTCATTTATAAATATGTCTGTATTTTCTGAGTAATAAGGTGGGGGAATAATTTTGCTGAATTTAAAAATGAAGGCCCATCTTATTGTCTGATATGTGTCTACAAAATAATTCTTAAGTTTAAATTGATTCTGCACCCTTATATCTAAGCCTATTCTAAGTGATCAGTATGTGTTTGTAAATGAAAACATAGATTAAGGAGGCTCATTAGTATTAGTAGAGATGGAGATATCTAATATAGCCTAGAAATGTGAGTTTTAAATAATTCTTCTCAAACATTAAAAATGGAGTTAATTCTTTGTGATACAATAGTGAATGATTGTTTTCAGGACTGATTGTAAGGGTTGGAAATGTAAAAGTAGACATTTGGTAGCATGGAAGGGAGTTATTAACTCTCCAGTCTAGGAGCAGAGGTCTCTGGGACCATCAA
>NW_006408754.1:1453303-1478061 GCF_000296735.1 Chrysochloris asiatica
GTTGATGATGCATGGAGGGGATTGGAACCATGGCAATGAAACGATATAAGATGGAATGAATGTAAAATTAAAGTTCTCTCATGTAAAATATAAAATTCACAATAAAACATGAAAAAAATGGAGTTAATTCAAAATAATCAATATAATTATTTATATCAAAGGCAAGAAAGAATAAGTATTCAATATAAATGTTAATATTGGAGTCCTAGTGTGATGCTGTAGGGTAAACACTGGACTGCTAACCAAAAGGCCAGTGCTTCAAACTCACCAATTGCTCCTTGGAAGCCCTACACAGGGTAGCTATAAATTGGAATCAACTCAAGTTCACTTAACTACAAAACAATTTTATATGGCACCCCCAGGAAAACATTGACTCAGGGATCTTTAGAATTCACTCAAGTCTCATAACCTGGCTTTCCAGAGCTCAGCCTTGCTGTTGTTGTTGTTGTTATTAAGTGCCATCAAGTTTGGTCAGCTCATAATGACCCTACATAGTGTTTCCCGAGGAGTGACTTGTAGATTTGTACCAACAACTTTATGGTTACCAATGCAGTGTTTATCCTACAGCACCACACCTACATTAAATTTCAAACTAAAGAAAACACAGACAAAGAGACACAAGCATGGGGATCAGCAGGAGTCAATGACCTGGTAAAGGGAGATGGGCTCAAGGAAAGCAAGAGAATTCAGGTAATATTCAAGAGAAGATGCGTTTTCTTCAGCCCCACTAACAGAGGTCTAGCTCGCCTTATAACGTTTCCAGGCTATGAAGCGTAAAGTAGAAATAAAGTTCATAGGCTAATGTAGTTGTGAGGTGATTTGCTCTTGAAGTCCTGGTGTGGTGCTGTAGGATAAGCACTGGACCACAAGATGGCGATTTAAACCCACCAACCACTCCTCTGAAACCCTAGACTGGGTTGCTATGAGTTGGAACCTACTCAGTGGCAGTTAACAACTCAACATGGCTTTAAAAACGATGTGTTAATTATCAACACAAACACTGACCAATTTTCAAATGATTTCTATTTTATTTAGCTAAATTTCAATGTCATTCTATGTATCCTAGGGTGGTGTTTTTTTCAGCTACCATTGAGTTGATTCCAACCCATAGAAACCCTTTATAGAGTTTCTTAGCAGCATCAGGTGAGCTTGAACCACCGACCTTGTGGTTCAAACCAACTTTGCAGTCTAGTGCATTAACCCACAGAGCCACACCAGGACTTACTATCCTAGGATTGTTGTTAAATAACGTGGAGTCGGTTCCAACTCATAGTGACCCTGTACAGGGTTTCTGAGGCTGTAAATCTTTATAGGAGCAGAAAACCTCATCTTTCTCCCGTGGAACAGCTGGCAGTTTTGAACTTCCGACCTTGAGGTTACTAGCCCGATTTGTAACCCCTGTGCTAATAGTATATTTATTAGTAAACTGCAGAAGGATTCATGGGACTAAATTTATTTTCTTTCAGTAAATACTACATTAGCCCATCATATCAGAAAATCCCTCCCAATTCTAATTAAAACCTATTAGATATGCACGAATTAGCATTCGCATGATAAATACCAAATAAATTAATAACTATCAACCACGTAATTATATGAAGAGACAGCAGAAAAATTGGAAAAGATTAAAACAGTTGGGAAAGAAGCAATTCCAACCTTGTTTATTCAACCATGGAAAGCTGAAGGGTTCATATTTCTGCAATTCACATAAATTTTTATCACAAAAATAGTCAACAACTTGCCATCTTTAATTGCCATTTCTTTCCTCTCCACTTGGTTTTCTTTTATCCTTTTAGATATGGAAGCTTGATACATACCAAAATCTGAATATAAGCATTCCAAAATATTTTTTAAAGAAAAAAATAACCTCTATATCTAGGACTGTAAGTAACTTCCCAGCAATGTTTATTTATCACTGCTAAAGTGTATTTGTCACAAGTGGCATTAAGAACAAAAACTACATAAAAGAGCATGTCTTGATAGCAGAAACAGTCCTGAGGGTGAGTAGAGACTATGAACTTTTGAATATCAAATCAAGTTTCATGACAGGTGTGTATATATATATATATATAATGACAGGTGTATATATATATATATATGACATAGGAAAGCAATAAATATTGCACTTAAGAATCCCAACATAACAATAAGGAAAGAAGAGACTCTTAAATAAATGGTGTTCTGTGATGCTAACAGAGACAAGGTGAGTAAATCCTCCCTTTATCACTAACTCTGTAGCAAGTACCAGCATACTTCCTATGGTATCAGCATGGTAACCTGGGAGTGAGCCCAGGCTTTGTGTGGTGCTCTGAATGTATTTGATATGACTTTTCTACCCAAAGTCTTCTTAATTCCCACCAAGTGATTGGGTGGGACTATGTAAATAAGGTAAACGGGACTATAAGGCTGGGATTGGTTTGTTTTGCTCTCCAGCTAGGTTTAAATGGTGCCACCTTAGAAGTAGAGAAGGAAGATCCAAGGACCATCAAGAAAGAAGAGTATGAGTGACACGTGAGATCCCTACCTAGAGTAACAGTGACTGCAGAAGTGATAGCACAGGTGGTGGCGTGGAGAGACAGAGCAGCTTCAGGTTCTAGGTCTATGGACTAAGTAAAGCTGATTGCCTACAGGCAGGAGACTGGCTTGAAGAACATACCATTTAGCTAAAAGAACTTTATATAACAAGTGCTGGAGCAGGACAGAGGTCAAGGGCTGAGAGGCTGAAAACAAGAGTGAGGTGTGCCTGCAATATGGCAGACAAGAGTTGGTTTTGATCCTAAATTGTACACTGTTCACTTCCCTAATAAACTCCATGATCGTGAGTTCTGTTATGAGTTCTGTGTGACCATTGCAGTGGATTATCAAACCCAGATGTGAAGCAAAGAGCTGTGGAAGAAAGGGTTGGTGTCAGAATAGGATAAAGAAGGTATAGGGTAGAAGCATGCCTCACCTTCATAGGAATCAGCCTTGGACTGATTTTGAGTTTGATTCTCTTTCTCCCTTGTGAAGCCAGAGAAAATCAGACATGTCTCCCCCATTTTTTTTTACCACTTTGCCTATTCACATCTCCAAGTTCCTCATTGCCAGACAGTTCTCTGGTATCTCTTTCCTCACCAGCATTAGGCCAAAACATCCTTGGCGTGTCTTCTGAGAGACTGTGTTGAAAAGTCACTACGAACACTGCGAGAAACAAATATATACATGCATGCCTGCAGAAGCAGAAGACGTTGCCACTTCCACTCTGCACATGACCCAGCTGGACTCCAAAGAGTACCTCCACAAACTACCCTGCAGAAAGTAAGGAGTTGCTCCTAGCATAGCCCAGACAACATACTCAGGGAGAGGGGAAATAAATCATCAATGCAATGTCTATTCCCAAGGTCAGAGAAAGGAGATTGTTTCCAGGGTCCCACTTCCTGGGGGCATGAGGTGTCTACTGAACAACTGCATACCTCCTTTACTAGAACTCGCTCATGTAGGTTCAAGTATCAGCATTCCATCTCCAGGGATCTCAGGCCCCTGGACTGCATAAACAACCCCTTTCCATCCAAAGCCATTGGTGGGCACTTCTCTGGAATCATTCATCAAAATGTAAAGACAAAATGCAAGGATCAAAGACCATTTCCATCAGACATATTGTCTTTTTCTGTAGGAACTTTTTTATATAACCAAGGCCACGATCCACTTATCTCAGATCACTATAGTGAAGCATTACAGTTCCAATTCGTACAGCTACCAATCTGGCCTTGACTTGCACAATAACATGGTTGTATGTATTTTGCATAGGATGTTGTTACTGTTAAGTATTGGTTCAGACTCATAGTGACTCTATATAGGATTTTTGAGGTTGTAAATCTTTATGTTAGCAGAAAGCAGAGTAGTTATTAAGTTTGAACTGTTGACCTTTTGGTTGATTGCCCAAAGCATTATCCACTAACACTAGCTACCAGGGCTCCACTATCTTGCCTCCTTTGCATGATGTTGTTGTTGTTGTTAAGTACTGTCCCTTTTGTTCTGATTCATAACGGCCCTGTATAATAGGGTTTCCATGAAGCAGCTGGTGGATTTGAACCACTAACTTTGTTGTAGTCAGTCCACAGCACCACACCAGAAGTCATTCTGTAGCACAGATTCTATATTGTTTCTGTGTCCTCTATAAAAATAAAAGTAAATTAATGAAACTCTATTTTTCTTTACCATGTATGCATTTTAGTTATATTTACATTTTGAGGTAAGATTTATGATTCAGTAAATATATATATATATGTATCCTGTGTGCTGCTCTTCACTCTCCTTAGAAAGAGCTCTTAGCTCTTTCTTGCCCGTGACCTTCTGGGCAAGGTGGGCTTCTCTGGTGCCAGGCGTCTGGTTCCTCTGTGCATTTTCTGGAGATAGCTGACTTCACTGCACTAAAGATGCACAATCAAAAGATTATATTCTAAAGTCTTCTTAAAGACAGTCTTTCTCTCAAAAGTTTCGAGGGTTCATCCTGCTGCTTACTTTCCTCATTTGTACCTTTTACTACTTGTCCAAAAAGCCCATCAGTGTTGTCAAGAGTCATCTGCATCAGAACTGTTCTGACCTCATCAAGCCCATCAATGATACCACGTGGTGCGGTTGGGCTCCATTTGACAAGAACTACTACTGGGAGTGGTGAACAGCGCCTTCCTTGTTGCCTATGCCATTGACATATTTATCAGTGTGATTTGGAGGGAGCAGCTCCCCATCTGTTATTACCTGCCAGCTGGAATGCTGCTCAGTGGCCCTTTCACCTCATTCTTTGGTGTGGAATATTTCTGGAACATCCACATGCTCATCCAGATTTGTATTGGACTGGTCTGGACTACAGGTTGTCCCTCTGTGGAGCCCTGTGTGGGTAACTGGTTTGGAAAGGGAAGGTGGGGTCTCATCATGGGCATCTGGAATCACGCAACATCCTGGGCTCCCTGATGGCCGCCATCCAGGTGATTCCTGTCCTTTGTTGTACCTTTTATCGTTATCATTGCTATTGGAATCTTCACATTCCTCTTACTCTTCCTCATAGAATACCCAGAAGAGGTGGACTGCACCCCTCCTCAACACCATAGTAGTCCAGGAGATAACCAGGTCAATCCTGAAGATGGTGTGAATGACCCCTTCTCAGACAGGGAAAGCAAACTGGAGATTGCTGCCAGATACTCCAAGGAAACAAGAGCTAAGCCTGCTACCATCAGCTTCATTGGGGCACTATGGATCTGAGTGTGATAGAGTTCTCTTTGTGCTTGTTCTTCGCCAAGCTGGTCATTTACACATTCCACTTACTGGCTGCCCCTCTATGTCTTCAGCATGGTTCACTTTAATGCTAAGGAGGCTGGGGACCTCGCTATGCTCTTTGATTTTGGTGGCATCATAGCAGGGTTCATCTCTGACTACATGAATAGCAGGGCCCCCACCTGCTGCTTCATGCTCATCTTGATCCCCCCCCATGATGTTCCCATATAACCACATTGGCCAGAATTGAATGACTAGCTTCATAGTCATGCTGATTGTCTGTGGGGCCTTGGTCAATGACCCATACTCACTCATCACCACTGCAGTCTCAGGTAACCTGGGCATTCACTAAAGCCTGAAGAGCAATGCCAAGGCATTCTCCACTGTCTTGGCCATCATTGATGACACTGGTTCCAAAGGTACAACCAGGGGACCTCGACTGGCCCAGCTTATTTCACCCATAGGCTGGAATGATTGTCTTCTACATGCTTATCTCAGCAGACTTCCTAAACTACTGGTTCCTCTGATGATTGATGTACAAAGAGATCCTGACATGAAAGGTGTCCCTGAACAGTTGCAGACACTATTCTGGCTCTAACCAACACAAAGTAGTATTTTCCTCAAGTCCCATGAGTTTTGTATAAAAAAATCTGAAGCTCCTACTGGAAGAGAAGCATAGAGGACCCCAAAGTTCTTCTTATGGGAAGGAAATGGATACTACCATAAATGGATGAGGCAAAGCC
This sequence comes from Chrysochloris asiatica, assembly GCF_000296735.1. Classification (NCBI taxonomy): domain Eukaryota; kingdom Metazoa; phylum Chordata; class Mammalia; order Afrosoricida; family Chrysochloridae; genus Chrysochloris; species Chrysochloris asiatica. Next base: position 1,459,297 of record NW_006408754.1, read on the forward strand.
TCTTGATCCAATACCAATTAGGCCAGGCTGGAGCAGCCCAACCTAGTGGGCTGATAAGGATTTAGTAAATTCTCTGTGGGAATAAGGTTACCAAGTATGAGGAAATGGAAAATTGAAAAAACCTGCTGTCTGGGAGCTGCACACAGAAGGGATGGGACTCAGCTGAGTGCTGTGTCCATCTTACTCAGACTCTTTAATTATTAAGCTTCCAAGACAAAAGGCAGAGCTTCTATGGAGCCAAGGACTAGAAAAGATGGATCTCTTCTCCCCATGTTAAATGTGAATCTTTTATAATCAACTTGTCCTTTTAGTGACAGGTGATATCTCATCTCACTTCACAGACACGTGGCCTCCCTTTGTCCCATAACTAAGCATTCCCAAGGTAAATGAACACTCAACAACTTTCCACAAGATCCTTTCTATAACTTCCTTACCTGTTTTGAATAAAATATTATTGTTGTCTCAAAAAAATCAAATATATATATATATACACATACACACACCCTGGTCACACCAGTTGAAGTCATCAGGTATCAGTGATATACTCTGGAGTCTACACAACCCTCTTCACTTCAGATCAGTCAGTACCTCTTGCTTCCCCTAGGCCCCTAGTGACTTTGCATTAAATCACCAGCTGAAATGACTCTCTTCATTGAGTGCCTGTGAAGGTTTTCTCTGTCCACCAGCTACCCAAAACTGGTTCTTCTCAAGTTAGGAGTCTGTCCTTATGACTGCCTATGCAGCTGTACTCTGAATTAGTCACCCTGAGTTAAGTCAAAATCTCATTGCCCATTGTGGGTTATTTAATTTACTATAACAACTCACAATATTCAAGGAGACTGTTAACTATATTTAGGAGTCTTCGTGTGGCATTGTAAGCATTAGACTGCTAACAGCAAAGTGGGTGGTACTCAGAGAAGCAGTGATGCCTGAAATGGAGCCAGAGATGATGACGTGGAACGATGGGGGGACGGGGGTAAGGATTGCATGGAGTGGATTGTAACCATGGCAATGAGAGACAATATACGATAGAATGAATGTAAAACTAAAGTTCTCCCATGTAAACTATCACATAATTTACAATAAAACATTTAAAAAAAAAAAAAAAAGTGGGCGGTACTAACCCACCAGCTACTTCTTAGAAACCCTATACAGGGTAGCTATGAGTTGGAACTAAACAACATTAATTTTTTGCTGGTTGGTGTCACATCAATTTCAACTTATAGTGACTTTATGTACAACAGAATGAAATACTGCCCAATCCTGCACCATCCTTATAATCATTGCAACTTTTATTGTGAACGTTGTGGGCATTGTGTCAATTCATCTTTCTGAGAGTCTTCCTCTTTTTTCTCTCTACTTTACCAGGCATAATATCTTTCTCTAGGAATTGGCCCCTCCTAATAATATGTCCATAGGAGCTCTGGTAGCGTAGTGGTTACGAGTCGGGCTGCCAACCTCAAGGTCAGCAGTTCAAAACTACCAGCAGTTCTGCGGAAGAAAGATGAGGCGTTCTGCTCCTGTAAAGATTTACAGCCTCGGAAACCCTGTGCAGCGTCACTATGACTCCACGGTACGTAACAACAACAATAATATGTCCGGAGTCCTGGTGTGGCACTGTGGATTAATGCGTCAGACTGCAAAGACGTTTGAACTGAAAATCAGTGGTTCAAGCTCACCAGCTGCTCCTTGGAAATCCTATACAGGGTCGCTATGGGTCGGAATTAACTGGACGGCACTTAACAACAACAACAAATAGTATGTCCATATTACGTGATATGAAGTCTCACCACGTTCACATCTAAGAAGCTTTCTGGTTGTACTTCTTCCAAGATAGAGCTATTCGTTTTTCAGGCAGTCCATGGTACACTCAATATTCTTTGTCAAGACCATAATTCTTCTTTGGTCTTCCTTATTATCTCAATTTACAGTTACTCATTTATTATAACAAGAAAGGATACAACAAAAGCATCAGACAAGGTCTGGAGAGGTCCTGGAAGCATAATGATATGCTGCATTATCTAGATATTCTGGATTATGCCCAAAAGAGAGAGCTTCAAGGGCAAGGGTCACTTCAGTATTGAAAACTCAATGAATATGCATGACTGTGGCTTTAATACATTTGCATGAATCAATGAATAGGCATAGTTGGTTTCCATTATGTTCCATTTCCTTTCTGAGGTTTACTACATACGTGGTTTATTTAACATACATGTAAGTGCTGCATAAGGACCCCTACACCACCACCACTGGCATACTGATTACACCCTGGGCTATAAGCCTACTAACCAAATGATTGACAGTTCAAAATCAGTCACTCCACAGTAGAAAGATGTGGAAGTGTGCTTCCATAAAGAACACAGTCTAGAAAACACCATGGGGTAGTTGTGTCCTGTCCTATCAGGTCACTATGTTGTTTTTGTCAAGTGCTGTCAAGTTGTAAAAAGTCCCTACAAAGTTGCTATAGGGTTACTACGAGTCAAAATCAACTCATGGACATAAAATAACTATTGTGCCTGGAAAATTTTAGAAAAAAATGGGGGCACCTTGATTGCTCCAGAATTACAGGTCTATTTTCAGAAACCAGAGACAAAGTCCAAACTAAATTATCTGCCCCCACATAACTGTATATGAAACCATATATGAAAATCAACTCAAATGGATCAATGACTTAAATGTTAGAACAGTTGTTGTTGTATGTTGTCAAGTTGGTTCCAACTTTATAGGGATCCAAGATCTGCTGGTGGGTTTGAACTGCTGACCTTGCAGTTACCAGTACAGTGCTTATGCTACAGCACTACACCAGGACCCTAAAAAGTAAGAACTAAAACCATAAAACTCTGAGGAAAATACAGGGATAATGCTTGAGCAGCAAAATACACAAATGGAAAATTAATAAAATTCAAAGTTTTTGTATATCGAAGATTTTATCAACAAAGTGAAAAGACAACCTACAGAATAGGAGGAAGTATTTGGAAATCATTTATCTGAAAACAGTTTACTGTTTTTAGAACATATAAAAAGTTCCTACAACTCTTAACAAAAAGACAAACAACGAATCCAAAAATGGTCTAAGAACTTAAATAGACACTCACCAAAGAAGATATGCAATTGGTCTTTATGCACCTGAAAAGATGTTCAACATAATTACTCACTGTGGTAATAAAAATAAAAACTGCAATGAAATACCACATCACCCCCACTAAGATGACTGTTAAAGGAAAACTAGAAAACAGCAAACATTAGCAAAAAAAAACAGATGTGGAAATTGAAGACCTCACCCTCTGCTGGTGAGGTTATAAATGCTGCCATGACTATGGAAAATAATGTGGTTGTTCCTCAAAATGTTGAACATAGAATTGTCACTGTTGTTGTTAAGTGCCGTAGAGTCATTCCCAACCCATAGTGACCCCATATAGGGTTTCCAAGGAGCAGCTGGTGAGCTTGAACCACTGACCTTATAGTTCAAATGGCTTTGCAGTCTGGTGCATTAATCCACAGCACCACAACCTAGCAGTTCCATTCATAAGCATGTACCAAAAAGAATTGATAGCATGGATTCAAACATATACTTACAATACAATGTTTGCTGTTGTTAGGTGCCTTTGAATAATTTTGACTCATAGCAACCCTATGCACAACAGAATGAAATACCTCCTGGTCCTTCACCATCTTCTCAATTGTCGTGTTTGAACCCATTGTTGCTCCACTGTGTCAAACCAACTTGCTAGGGATCATCTTCTTTTCCAGTGACCATCCACTTTACCAAGCATGATGTCTTTCTCCAGAGTCTGGTCTCTCCTGACAGCATGTTCAAAGGAGAGACTAAGTCTTGCCATCCATACTTCTAAGGAGCATTCTGGGTTTACTTCTTCAAAGACAAATTTGTTTGTTCTTTTGGCAGTCCACGGTACGTTCAATATTCTTTGCCAGAACCATGATTCAAATGCATTGGAGGATAAGCCATGGACTGCTAAGCATAAGATTGGCAGTTCAAATTTACCAACTACATGGAAACACTATATAGGGTTACTGTGAGTCAAAACTTGATGGCACTTAACAACATTTACCTCTGTTGCAACCACACCTATAAATATGGTGGAAAATTCAGGGGGCCATAGATGTTTAATAATATCTAAAAAGTTTTCATCATTTTTCTCCCTGAATGCTCCTTCAAGTCAGTTCTGACTCATAGTTACCTTGTTGTTCCAAGGTTGTGTGTCACATTGTTGTAAAATACCATCAAGTCTGTTCTTACCCACAGTGACTGTATAGGGTTTCCAAGGAAATGCTTGGTGAGCTTGAACTGCCAACCTTGTGGTTCAAACCAACTTTGCAGTCCAGTGCATTAACCCACAGCACCACATATATATAATACTATTTAACTTGATTCCCTTTAGCTTTTGCAAACCTCCCTATGTTGTCATCTGCCTTCATTATTCTTCTACCAACCACCTTCTTCTTGTATATTGCTCTCCTCCTTCTTATACACTGCCCTCCCTGTCACCCGAGTTAACATGTTGTTTCCCTCTAGCCAGCTAATTACTCTCCCTTCTCTCCACCCATGGCAGCCATCAAAGAGCATAGGAGGATCACAGACTCTCCATACCTTCACTAGTATTTGTTGTTTTCTGCTTTTTTGAACTTTGCTGTTAATGCAGGGATGAGATAATATCTCACTGTTGTTTTGATTTGCATCTTTCTTGTCAAATTCTCTTCAGAAATCCTATACAGGGTCTCAATGAGTTGGAACCAACTCGATGGCACTTAACAACAAAAATGACTAATGATCGTGAACATTTTTTGATGTTTGTTGGCCACCTGAATGTCTTCTTTGGTGAAATATTTGTTCATGTCCTCTGCCCATTTTTTAATTGAATTATTTGTCTTTTCCTTGCAGAGGAAAAAAAAAAAAAAAAACTACAACTAGTTTTCTATAAATTTTAGAGATTAGTCCCTTCTCTGATATATCATTAAAAAATTTTCCCCAGGCTATGTATGAATCTCTTTTTATTCTTTTCACAAGACCATATTTTTAAACTACTGATCCTTGATCTTTATTTTAAGTGTTGGCATTCCAATCACAAGTAATTATCAATGCATCTTGATTGCATGTTTGATCAGTTTCAGACTGAAGAAGTTGATAGAATTCTTCAATGTCACCATCACTGGCTTTAGTGATTAGTGCATAAATTTGAATAATAGTGGTATTAACTGATCTTCCTTCTTCTCGTTGTTGTTGTTAAGTGATATTGAGTCAGTTCTGACCCATAGCCACACTGTATAGGGATTCTGAGGAATGGCAGGTGAGTTTGAACCACTGACCTTGTTCAAACTGACATTGTGGAGTGCACACACAGACTACCAAACATTTTGAAAATTGCACAAACAAAAGTAGACAAAATAGATGATTGAGACATACTGAAAATTAAACACTTATGTGTATCAAAAGACTTCAACAAAAGAGTAAAAAGGGAGCCCACAGAATGGCAAAATATCTTTTGCAGTGATGTATCAGACAAGGGACTCAATTCTAAAATGTATAGGAACTTACAACACCTCTACAAGAAAAAGACAAATAACCCAATTAAAAAATGGGCACAAAAAAAAAAGTGGGGGGGGGCACAGAACATGAATAGCCACTTCACTAAGGAGGAGAGCTGGGCATCCAACACATATACAAAGAAATGTTCACGATCACTAACCATTAGAGAGATGCAAATCAAAACAAAATGAGATATCATCTCACACCAGAAATAACAGCAAAGATCAAAAAACTAGAGGACAATAAATGCTGGTGAGGATGTGGAGAGACTGGGACCCTCCTACATTGTTGGTGAGATTGCAAAACGGTCCAAACACTCTGGAAAACAATATGGCACTTCTTCAGAAGATTAGAAATAGAAATACTTTATGATCCAGCAATTCCTGTACTTGGTATTTATCCACAAGAAATATGAGTCATAACATGAGTGGCTATATGCACACCAATGTTCATAGAAGCACTATTTACAATAGCAAAAAGATGGAGACAGCCTAAGTGCTCATTAATGGAAGAATGGATTAAACAAGCTTTGGCACATGCAAACAATGGAATATTATGCTACCTTGAAGAATAACAAGGAAGCTTCAAGCCACCACGTAGTATGGGAGAACCTCAAGGACATTATGTTCAGTGAAATTAGTAAGTCACAAAAGGAGAAATACTGCATAGTACCATTATTGTAAAAGCTTATGAAAAAGTACCCACACTAATAGGGGGAAAAATATTTGCTGGTTATTGGTATGTATGGAGTGGGGTCAGGGAAGGCAGGAGAAGATGAAGAACAGGATTGGGACTAGACACAGGATAGTGGAGCACAGGGTAAGGAATAGATGCAGGATAGTTTGGGTGCTGGGGAGGCCAGGGCAATACACAAGAAGGGGTAGGGGAATGGAAGAACAAGGCAGATGGGAGAACAGTTAGGCAGGTTTGTATGGGCTAAGTGGGGCACAGGGAAATAATGATGTATGCTTAACCTTGGAACAACAGGGCTCCAGGATACAGGGTTTGAGGCATGGTTTGAATGGGTAAAAGAGGGGAAATAATGTTAAGATGCTTGGTTGTCTTTTGATTCTTGGTTTCCCTTGCCTACTATTGTAAAATAGACACTTGAGGGGAGGAGAAAGGAATAGCCAGAAACATCACAATAGAAAGCATGTAAGTCCGTCTTCAGTCTATAACTTATTAGAATACCTAAAATGGTGCTAGAACTTGCCCAGTGAAAGAGGCTTCCTGCAGAGCCTTTGAATTGCATAAGACCAGAGGTGGAATCCTGATCCCCATACAGAATCTTTTGAGGTGGGAAATTTCCACTTGAAAGGGCAAGCAGACCAGACTGGAGTGGCTGGAAGAACAGAAGCTACTTCTTGTAAGAAAGATCAGCAGGAAAACTCAAAAAAACATAATGGCAGTCTGATTAACTACTATAAGATCAAGCAAGTTGTTCACCTGGGAGCCATCAAGGCAAGTGGTCAGGTCCCCTCAGGGCAAACCCCCTTCCAAGACTGAGACTCAAGGGGAATACATGAGCAGGCATGTGGTCTTGCTGGTGACTATGTTGGCCTACTGATAAGGGGAAGTGGGGGAAATACAGCGATGAAGTTGTGAGCCATGTTCAACAGACTCTTGTCCACCTGGATTGAGACCAGTTTGGCTAGCAGTATGGCAAGATCTGAGGACGCCTGGACCCAGAGACAGAGACATGGCCACAAAGGACTAGAGCAGAGAGTGAAGTGTCCAGTTGATATGAAGTGAGGGGAGATGCACAAGAACACCCATACTTGCAGATAGTACCCATTTGACCTGGCTTCAATAGCTGGATGATCAGAACTCGACTAGAGGAAGAAAGACGAAGGAAAAAAAAGAGTAACCTGCTACAATTTGATGAACTTGACCTATACTTATGGATGTAGTAGCTCATAAGAGGGAACCAATCTTTACAGTGAGGATCATTCGCACCCCCTCAGTATACAGGGTTGACAGGGATGGGCATCTTAGACATTGGCTACCCAAAATGGGGGGGTTACAAAGGCACGAAGTGACTGGCTTACAAGTTTTCAAGAGGAAGCCTAGTTCCAGAGGTGTTGGGGAAGGTAGAATCTCCACTGAGTGGTTTCTAACCTGTCTAGACAGGGCTGGTGAAAGGAGATGTGGATAAGACTCTTGTGTTTCAGTAGTGAATGATTGCTATCAGGACTGACTGAGAGTTGCAAATGTAAAGGTAGACATTTTGTAACAAAAGGAGGGGAATGGTTGATTGAAAAAATTAAAACTGATCTTGCATTCCTTAATATTATCCTGCAGTGCCACATCAGGATCTTCCTTGTAGACATGTGAGTAATATTCTATCATAGACAGCATTGTACTTCAAGACAAATCTTGACATGTTTTTTGCCAATGAATATGATGGCACTCCTCTTCAATTTATCATTCCTGGCATAGTGAACCATACAGTTTCCTGATTTGAAATGGCTAGTACCAGTCCATTACAGTTCACCAATGCCTAGTGTGAGGCTGTAGGATAAGAGTTGAACTTCTAACCACAAATTTGGCTGTTCAAATCTACCAGCCACTCCTTGGAAAGCCTGTATAGAGTCGCTATGAGTCAAAACTGATTCAATGGCACTTAACAATAACAGCAATGCCTAGGATATCAGTCTTTATATGTTCCATTTCATTTTTGATGCCTTCCAATTTTCCTAGATTAATATTTCTTACATTCCATGCTCTGACTATTAATGGATGTTTGTTGCTCTTTCTTTCCATTTTGAGTTGTGCCATATCAGTAAATGAAGGTCTCAAATATTTTGCTCCATTTACATCATCATGATCAACTCTACTTTGAGAAGACAGCTCTTCCCAACTCGTATTTTGAGTGCCTTCCAATCTGAGCATTTTCCAGCACAATATCAGACAAAGTTCCAGAGGTTCACACTGGATTCAGAAGAGGACTTGGAATGAGTGACATTGATGATGTCAGATGGATCTTGGCTGAAAACAGAGAATACGAAAAAGATGTTTACCTGTGATTTGTTGACTATGCAAAGGCTCTTCATTGTGTGGATCATGACAAACTATGGACAACACTGTCAAGAATGAGTATTCCAGAACACTTGCTTGTACTTATGGGAAACCTGTACATAGACCAAGAGGCAGTTGTTCAAACAGAACAAGGGAATACTGAATTGTATAAAATTAGTAAAGGTGTGCACCAGGGTTGTATTCTTTCATCATACTTATTCATTATGCATGCTGAGCACATAATCCTAGAAGTTGGATTATATGAAGAAAAACGTGTCATCAGGATCGGAGGAAGACTCATTAAGAATCTGCGATATGCAAATGGTACAACCTTGCTTGTTGAAAGTGAAGAGGGCTTAAAATATTTACTGTTGAATCAAAGACCACAGCCTTTGGTATGGATTGTATCCCAATTTAAAGAAAACAAAAATCTTCACCACTGGACCAATAAATAACATCCATATAAATGGGGAAAAGATTGAAGTTGTCAAAGCCTTCATTTTGTACAGATCAACCATCAACACTCATGGAAGCAGTAGTCAGGAAACCAAGTGACATATTGCATTAGGCAAATCTGCTGCACAAGACCTCTTTAAAGTGTTCAAGAGCAAAGATGTCATTTTGAGGACTAACATGTGCACGACCCAAGCCATGGTATTTTCAATAACCTCATATGCATGTGAAAGTTGGACAGTGTGAATAAGGAAGACAGAAGAAGAATTGATGCATTTGAGTTATGGTGTTGGAGGAGAATATTCATAGTACCATGGACTACCAAAAGATCCAACAGATCTGTGTTGGAAGAAGTACATACAGAGTGCTCCTTGGAAGCCAGGATAGACAGACTTTGCCTCTCATACTTCGGACATATTATCAGGAGGGATCACTCATGGTAGAAGGAGGTAAAATGAAGGGTTGGAGGAAAAGAGGAAGACACCCAATGAGATGGATTGGCACAGTTGTAGCAGCAGTAGGTTCAAGCATAATAACAGTGTGAGGTTGGCCCAGGACCATGCAGTGTTTCGTTCTGTTGTGCATAGAGTTGCTATGAGTCAGTACCAATTTGATGGCACTTAACAACAACAACAACAATAACAATTCATAATTTGGCATCTGGCCTTGTTCTAACTATTAATATTGAAATTCTTCACCACTCCTTTTACTGATGAAGTCCACTTTATACCTGTAAACTGGACCCAGTGTGATCTACATGTATTATCATCATTTATGCCATTAAAAAAGGATATTTGTAATGACTAAGCTGTTTGTATAGCAAAATTCTATTATGTGATCTATAGCTTCTTTTCCATCACTAAGGCCGTATATCCCAACCATTATTCCTTATTTGTTTCCAGCTTTTGCATTACAGTCAGCAATAATTATCATAAACCTTGCTTGCATGTTTGATCAATTTCAGACTGTAGATGTTGGTAAAAGTCTTCAGTTTCTCCATCCTTGTCATTAGTGGTTGTTGGGTAAATCATGGACGGTCTTCCAGATAAATCCTGAAATGTTATTTTTGATAATGAATGAAACACCAATTATTTTCCATTTTTCACTCCTGACATAATAGATCGTGATTATCTGATTCAAAATGGTCAAGACTAGTCTTTTTCAGCTCACTAATGCCTAGGATAGATATCTTCAAGCATTCCATTTCATTTTTGACAACTTCCATTTTTCCTTGATTCATACTTTGTATAATCCATGTTTTGATTGCTAATGGATGTTTGCAGCAATTTGTTGTCATTTTGACTATTAACACATCAGCAAACAAAGGTTCCAAAAGCTTTATTTCATCCACTTCATTAAGATCCACAAAGCTTTGAGGAGTCAGCTCTTCTCTAATCATATTTTGAGTGCCTTCGAACTTTGAGATGCTCTTCAATCAGCACTACATAAACAAAGTCTTGCTGCTGTTCATAAGGTTTCCACTGACCAATGTCTTCAGAAAATGATCACCAAGTCCTTCTGTCTTAGTCTAGAAGCGTCACTGACACTTACCCACTATGGGTAACATTTATGTGTTTGAAATACCAATGACATGGCTTCCGGAATCACATATCTAGAGAAAAAATGAGTCATGAAAATTGAAGATGTGTGGAAACAATTAGCCCAATAGAAAAATGGAATACATGATTGTCAGTCTCCATAACTCTGAGACCAGAGCTAGATGGTGCCAGGTTACCACTACCAGCTACTCTGAACGTGATCATTAGAATGTCCTGGAGAGAATTTGAGAAAATGTGGAACAAACTCAAAATCATAAAATAAAATTTAAAAAAAAAAGATTACTGGTCAGAAAGAGATTGGAGGAACACAAGGCTATGGCCCTTGGTCACATTTCAGGTCTAGAAGTAAATTCACTGCCATGGCTCAGTTATCAGCCAAGAAGTAGATAAGTACATAGGGGTCTGCAACACTAGTGAGGTTGTGTATGCACAACATAGAATAATCAACTATTGAAGTTTTGACCTGAAGACAAAATTCAGAGGGTTGGAAAAGAAAGAAGAATGTTACAATGAGGAGATTAAAATTATTTAGATGAAACGAAGTGTATAATTTATTGAATATGAAGCTGATTATCTGCTTTGTAAACCTTCACTCAATTCATAATAAAAAGCTTTTTAAAAAATTGGGAAAAAATTTCATGGAAAATTCAATTATCTTTCTGTTCCATTTATCCACAAGTCCCTTTGTGTATATGTATGTATGTGTAGTTATGATTAATATACATATAATTCTGTGAGGTGCTGTCAAGTTGGTTCTGACTCATACTGACTTGATGCACAACAGAATGAAACACTATTGGGTCCTGAGTCATCCTAACAATTATTGTCATATCCTGGCCCAGTCAAGTTGACACTAAATCTTAATTTTCACATCTCCTTATATGTGAAGTTAAAGTATGTGAAATTAATAATATTCAATCTTTGTTTTCATTTGGTGTGGCATTTTTCTATATAACTCAGCAAATAATTCATTTATCTGCTGTCTATCCCACTAGAGTGTAAACTCTGCATTGTTTTGTTAATTGTTAATCAGTTGTAGCTTAAAACAAACACTCAAGGAATATTAGCTATGTAAATTAAAGAAGGAAATGTCAACCTGGAGAGTTGTATTATGTAAGAAAAAAGCAAAATCTAAAGTTAATAATGAAGGTGTAAATATTTTATATTGAGACTTTTGGATAAATTATATAACACAAAATAATGTTTTCTGCAAATAGAAATAGTTTTACTTCTTTCTTTGTAGTCTGAATGTCTTTTATTTATCTTTCTCTGAATAAAACCTCTAGTAAAATATTAAATAGAAGTGGTGAAAGCAGATATCCTTGTTTTGTTCCTGGTCTTAAGGGTAAATTATTCCATTTTTCTACATTAAACATGAAGTTAGATAAATACTCTTTTTCAGGTTGAGAAAGACTTTTTTCTAGTCAACTTTGAGTTATTTTTAAATAAAAGAGTGTTGGACTTCATCAGATTCTTTTTTTGTAGCTATTGAGATAATCATGTGGTTTTTTGTCTTTTTTTTCTCATAATATGCTTTATTATTTTGACTGATTTTCATAGATTAAGATGCCCTTACATTCCTGGGATAATTCCAACTTGGTCATGGTATATAACCCTTTTTATATTTTGCTGGATTTAGTGTATTTGTTTTTCCTTGAGGATTTTTGCATCTATACTTACAATGGATATTGGGCTGTGGTTTCATTTTAAACAACAAAAAAGATTTTTTTTAATAATTACAGACTCAGTAGAATATAAGAGAGTTCTCATATAACCTTAACCCAGTGTCCCCAAATATTAACATTTCAATACTATTTCTTTGTGTTATATGTTTATTTTTTCCCAAATATTTGAGAGTAAAGTATATAAATGATAATCTCTATACCTCAAAAAAAAAAAACACCTATTTTATAATTCCTAAATACAAGGACATTCTCTTTAAAGCCACATTATTGCAAAAGCAAAACCAAAAGTTTTCTATTAACAAATGAAAGTAGGACTGGAGGGTTGGAGTCATAGGGGTTGAGGGGTGAGGGTGGGGTCTCTGTTTCTCTAAAATCATCTTCTAACTGTAATGAAATCAGGTTTGCTAAAGCATTTGTAACTGATGTTAAGCATTAAACAACACTGAAAAAGAGCAGCAAATGGTTAATTTTTCATGGTCTCCTGATCATGTTGTTGTTGTTGTTGTTAAGTGCCGTCGAGTCGGTTCCGACCCATAGCGACCCTAGACAGGGTTTCCGAGGCTGAAAATCTTTACAGGAGCAGAAAGCCTCATCTTTCTCCCGCGGAACAGCTGGTAGTTTCAAACTGCTGGCCTTAAGGTTCGCAGCCCGATTCATAACCACTACGCTACCAGAGCTCCTTCCTGATCATGTAGTAGTACTGATTTTTAAGATCTTAGCGTAGTGGTTAGGAATCGGACTGCAAACCTTAAGGTCAGCGGTTCGAAACTATCAGCTGCTCCGCGGGAGAAAGATGAGGCTTTCTACTCCTGTAAAGATTTACACCCTCGGAAACCCTGTACAGGGTCGCTATGGGTCGGAACCGACTCGACGGCACTTAACAACAACAACAATACATTGTTTTCAGAGAGTCAGTTTTAGATGTGTGGGTGTCACTAACATACAATGTTGTTGTTGTTGTTAGGTGCCATCGAGTCATTACCAACCCATAGCGACCTTATGCACAGCAGAACGAAACACTGCCCAAATAGAAATCAGTTATTTGCAGGGAAAAATAATGTCCTCTCATATAGTTAAATGTATACTAGATTTAAAAAAAAAGTACACTAGATTTGAGATTAGGTAGAAAAGTCTTGTTTATAAAGCAAAAAAATAATGATTCTGGTTCAATAATAACTGAATGTTTACCAAAATCAGTTATTTCAGAAGAGAAGTGTAGGGGAAGCTAATTTTATTTTTTAGTATATGTGAGAAATACAGTGCATATGAAAACTGTTAAACACAATTATAAATATTGGTTTTTTAAAGTTCAAAGACTATATTTTATGAGTTTCTTCATACAATGATATAATTAATAGCTAAACACTGAAATTCTTATGAAAGTATTTATTTCCTACTAATTAATAATGTATTATTCCACTCATTGTATCATATGGACTTCAAATCTTAATTCAGTTTTGGTATGTTTAAATTAGCAATGGCCAATGAATGTTAAGGAAATGAATAGGTCTCAATCACTACATTGAGAAATAGGCAGCAAATTCAATACTCCTATTTCTCCAACAGAGTGCTTTTTCTTTGTCTCAGTTGGTATTTTCTAAAGACACAAGTTAAAGGCCTGCATGTTAATTGCTACTGCTCAACCAAGGGCTGCTTAGCTACAAAGGGCAGAGTTCTAAATTTAAGCAGACCTGAGGTCCTTGTGTTGCCACAAACCTTAGTGCTTAGAGATGATAACAATTTCAAAGAGCTTTTCAGACCAGGGCAGAAAGGCCAGTGTCTAAGAAAGTTCATTTCATCAGGCTAAGAGGCTGAGTTCATTCTACACAGGCGCTTAACCACAGGGAGAATAGCTACTTAAACAGCAGTAGAAACTTAGACAGCTTGTTCTCCTGAAAAGAGAGTCTAAAGATTAGGATTATATGTGTGTAGATAATATCAATCTATCTATACATAGAGAGATTTCAAGAGATATATAAATACATATATGTATTATATATATATGGTGGTGGTGGTATGCCCTTGACTCACTTCCAACTCACAGTGACCCTGTACAGGGTTTCCAAGACTGCGAATCTCAACAGAAGCAGAACGACTTATCTTTCTCCCATAGAGCTGCTGATGGATTTAAACTGCTGACTTTGAGGTTAACAACCCAGCACATAACCCACTACATGTTGAACATATAAGTACATATTTAAATGACTATACATTATATGATTTGTGCAGTGACTCCATACAATAAGCACTGAACTGCAAACCACAGATCTGCATTTCAAACCCTCAAGAGAAAGATGATACTGTTGTTGTTAAGTGTTATTGAGTCAATTCCAATGCATAGCAACATTGTATAGGGTTTCTAAGGTTTCAAATATTCACAGAAACATAAAGCCTCATCTTCCTCACTTGGAATGGCAGGCAGACCCTGTGGTTTACAGTCCAGTGTTTAGTGTATAGAGCCACCAGGACATATAAATAGATGTTGTTGCTGTTAATGCCATTGAGTCGATCTGAATTTCTAAAGTTTCCAAAGGGCTTCCATTTGGTGGCTTTGAACCATCAATGTTTCAGTTAGCAGTCCATACATATATATATGGAGTCCAAATGTGGGGCCTAAGATAAGCACTAGACCTTAAAGTTGGTTTGAACCACAAGGTTGGCATGAAGATTAGAGGAAGACTCATAAACAACCTGCCATATGCAGATGATACAACCTTGCTTTCTAAAAAAGTGAAGAGGACTTTAAATACTTACTGATGAAGATCAAAGACCACAGCCTTCAGTATGAGTTGGATCTCAATGTAAAGAAAACAAAAATCCTCACCACTGGACTAATAAACAACATTCTTATCAATGGAGAAAAGAATGAAGCTGTCAAAGACTGCATTTTGCTTGAATCAACCATCAACACTCATGGAAGTAGCAATCAAGAAATCAAATGATGTTTTAAGCAAATGCGTTACACAAGAGCTCTTTAAAGTGTTGAAGAACAAAGATGTCAGTTTAAGGACTAAGGTGCACCTGACCCAAGCCATGGTTTTTTTTCAATAACTTCATAAGCATGTGAAAGTTGTATAGCAAATAAGGAAGAACATAGAACTGATGCATTTGAGTTATGGTGTTGAAGAAAAATATCGAAAGTAGCATAAACTACCAAAAGAATAAACAGATCTGTATTGGAAGAAGTACAGCCAGAGTGCTCCTTGGAAACCAGGATAACCTGATTTCATCTCTCATCCTTTGGACATATAATCAGAAGCAATCAGTCACTAGAGAAAGATATCATGTTTGTTAAAGTGAAGTGTCCGAGAAAAAGAGGAAGACCCCAAACGAGATGGATTGGCAAAGTGGTGGCAGCGATGGGCCCAGGCATAGTAACGACTGTGAGGTTGGCCCAGGACCGGGCAATGTTTCGATCTGTTGTTCATAGTGTCGCTGTGAGTTGGTACAGACTCTATGGCACCTAACAACAACAACAACATACAAAAACTAAATCAACATGGAATAAAGACTCAAATGTATATCACAGAACTATCAAAATCACCAAGGAAAATCTAGGGACAAACTTAGAGACTGTAATAATACATGACATACATAATCAAAAAACACACAAACAGAAGACAAAAAAGATGACTGAAATGCATTAAAAATTAGAAACGTATGTGCATCAAAAGATTTCAACAAAAGAGTAAAAAGGTAGACTACAGATTGGGAAACATATTTTGCAACAATGTATCAGACAAGGGACTAATCTTTAAAATTCATAGAAAACTATAACATCTCTACTAGAAAAATACATACAACCAATTACAAAATGGGCAAAAGACATGAACAGATACTTCATGAAGGAAAACATTTGTGTAGTCAATAAACATGTGAAGAAATGCTCATGCTCATTAGTCATTGTTGTTGTTGTTGTTGTTGAGTGTCGTCAAGTCGATTCTGAACTATAGTGA
Source organism: Chrysochloris asiatica (assembly GCF_000296735.1). NCBI lineage: Eukaryota > Metazoa > Chordata > Mammalia > Afrosoricida > Chrysochloridae > Chrysochloris > Chrysochloris asiatica. The sequence continues at coordinate 1,475,513 of NW_006408754.1, forward strand.
CCCTGTATAGGGTTTCCATAAAGTAGCTGGTGAGCTTGAACAACTACCCTTGCAGTTCAAACGACTTTGCAGTTTGACTCATTAGCCCACAGTGCCACACCAGGATCAAGATATAGAAGTATTTAAAGTAAAACAAACCTGCTGTTGTAATGCCATTGCGTCAGTTCTGACTCATAGCCCACTGTTTGAATGACCAATCTTGTAGTTTAAACTGACCCTGTGGTTGAGTACTTATCCCCTAGCACCATGCCAGGACTGAAACTGGTAAACCAAAATTGTTGTTGTTGTTAAGTGCCGTTGAGTCGGTTCCGACCCATAGCGACCCTGTACAGGGTTTCCGAGGGTGTAAATCTTTACGGGAGTAGAAAGCCTCATCTTTCTCCCGCGGAGCAGCTGGTAGTTTCGAACCGCTGACCTTAAGGTTCGCAGCCCGATTCGTAACCACTACGCTACCAGAGCTCCTTAAACCAAAATTATCAATGTATAATGAAGTCAACTATAAAGCAAAAAGGGGGAATAGTGGTTAGAGAGATATAACTCAAAAGAACAAAATATCATCTCACACCAACATTAATTTGTTGTTGTTGTTGTTGTCAGGTGCCATCGAGTCGGTACCAACTCATAGCGACCTTATGCAGCAGAACGAAACACTATCCAATCCTGGACCAACCTCACTACTGTTGCCACACTTGAGTCCATCAATGCTGCCACTTGGCCAATACATCTCATTGGAGGTCTTCCTCTTTTTCTCTAACCCTCCGCCTTAGCAAACATGGTATCATTAATAGTGAACTTTTAAAAAACAGAAAACAACAATTGCTAGCAAGAATGTGGAGAGACTGAGACCTTCCTGCATTGCTGGGGGGGACTGTAAAATGGTCCAGCCCTCTAGAAAATGGTATGGCACTTCCTCAGAAAGTTGGAAATAGAAGTACCTTATGATCCAGCAATCCCTCTACTTGGTTTATAGCCACATGAAATATGAGACAAGACACAAATTGATATTTGCACAACAGTGTTTGTCACAGCACTATTCACAATTGCAAAAAGATGAAGACAGTCTAAGTGTCCATCAATGGAAGAAGGGATAAACAAACTTTGGTACATACACACAATAAAATACTATGATACCTTGAAGAATAACAATTAATTTGCAAAACACCTCATAACATGGATGAACCTAGAGGACATTATACTGAGTGAAATAAGTCAATCACAAAAATTGTCTCATATTGCATGAGACCGTTATTGTAAAAGCTTAAGAAAATATTTCAATACTAAAAGATACATTCTTTGATGGTTACTAGGAGTAGGAAGAAAGGACAGTATTTCATAGGTTAGAAGGTAGACACATGTTAGATCTGGTGATGGGGAGGGCAGTACACAGGAAGAGGGAAGATGGAACATGAACAAGGAAGATAGGGGAAGATTTAAAGAAGCATGCCTGGACAAAATGGAATAGAGGTAAATAGTGATTTATACACAACCTTGAAATAACAGTGTTCTGTGTTACAGGGTTAGAGACATAGTCTAAATCTGTAAAGGAGGGGGAAAAACTTTTTCTGTGCTTGACTATCTTGTGGATACTGGTTTCCCCTGCCTACTGTTGTAAAATACACATTTAAGTGTAATAGAAATGAATATTGAGAATTATGATTACAGAAAGTTTGTAAACCCTTCTTGAGCTTATAACTGACTGGATTAGCTAAAAAGAGAGTTAGAATTTGTCAAGGGAAATAGGCTTCTCATTAAGCCTTTGTGGAGCAAGGAGTCTTAGGTGGAATCCTGAGTCTCACCCAAAACCTTCCGAGGTGGGACATTCCCACTTGAAAAGACATGCAGACCAACCCAGAATAGCTGGTGACCATCCTTGTGAGGGGAAGTATGGGAAATACAGCAATGAAGACATGGGCTGAGTTTGACCACGTTTCATTGACATCCATTGACCTTGAGATGAGACAGTGAAGAGGAAGGGCTGGCTGGTCTGAGGTTTAGGGAGATGTATGAACTCCCAAACCCAGGGACACTGACCTAGCTACTGGGGGCTGAAGCTGAGAGTGAAATGGCCAACAAGTCTGAATTGCAGGGAGGTATGTGTGATGTTCCAAATTTGCGGCTAGTACCCATTTGACATCCACCTCACGTCTGTCAGGTTGTTGTACCGTGGTGGCTTGTGAGTTGCTGCAATTCTGGATGCTATGCCACTGGTGTTTTAAATACCAGCAGGGTCACCGATGATGGACAGGTTTCAGACGAGTTTCCAGATGAAGACAGACTAGGAGTGACGAACTACTTTCAAATATTTAGTAACTGAAAATGTTATAAATGCCAGAGAAACACCGTCAGATAAAGTGCCGGAAAATGAGCCCCTCAGGTCAGAAGACACTCAAAATATGACTGGGACTGAAGGAGGCTTCCTGTGGAGCCTCTGCAATAAATAAGACTTTAGGTGGAAGCCTGAACCACATCCAGATCTCCAGAGATAGGAAATTCCCACTTGAAAGGACAAGCAGACCAGCCTGGAGTGGCTAGAAGAGCAGAAGATACTT
>NW_006408754.1:1480143-1481240 GCF_000296735.1 Chrysochloris asiatica
ATCATCAGTCAAAACAAGGCCAAGGGCAGATTGTGGAAAGAGACCATCAATTGCACATATGCAAATTCAAACTGAAGATGAAGACAATGAAAACAAGTCCATGGGAGCCAAAATACGACCTTGAATATGTCCCACCTGAATTTAGAGATCATCTGAAGAACAGGTTTCGTACGTTAAAAACTAAAAACCAAAGACCAGAAGAGTTGTGGGATGACATCAAGAACATCATACATGAAGAAAACAAAAAGTCATTAAGAAGACAAGAAAGAAGGTAAAGGTGAAAAAGAGATACTGAAAATTGCTCTCCAGTGTAAGACGATAAATCAAATGGAAGAAATGAGGAGGTCCAAGAGCTGAACAGAAAATTTCAAAGATCAGCTAGAGAAAATAAAGTCAAATATTAGAACAAAATATGCAAAGATTTGGAGTCAGAAAACCAAAAAGGAAGAACACGCTCAACATTTCTCAAGCTGGGGGAAATGAAGAAAACATTGAAGCCTCAACTTTCATGATTGAAGGATTCTCTGGGCAAATTATTGAATGATGCAGAGAGCATCAAAAGAAGATGGAAGGAATACAAGGAGTTACTGTACCAAAAGGAAATGGTTGATGTTCAACCGTTTCAAGAGGTAGCATATGATCAAGAGCCAATGATACTGAAGGAGGAAGTCCAACATGCATTGAAGGAATTAGGCAAAGAACAAGGCACCAGGAATTGATGGAATACAAATTGAAATCTTCAAGAAAGTGAGGCTGCACAGGAGGCATTCACTCACCTGTGCCAAGAAATTTGGAAGACAACTATCTGGCCAATTGATTGGAAGAGATCCATATTTGTGCCCATTCCAAAGAGAGGTGACCCAATGGAATGCAGAAATCATCAGACAATCTCTTTGATATCCCATGCGAGCAAATTTTTACTAAAAATAATACAGAAACAGCTATAAGCATACATTGACAGAGAACTTCCAGAGGTTCAAACTGGATTCAGAAGAGGCCGTGGAACAAGGCATATCATTGCTGATGTCCAATGGATCTTGGCTGACAGCAGAGAATATCAGAAAGATATTTACCTGTGCTTTATTGACTACACAAAG
>NW_006408754.1:1482114-1488606 GCF_000296735.1 Chrysochloris asiatica
TCTCTCATACTTCAATATATTGTCAGGAGGGACCAGTCGCTGGAGAAGGATATCATGTTTGGTAGGGAGGAGCATCAGAGAAAAAGAAGAAGACCCCCAGCGAGATGGATTGACAAAATGGCAGCATCAATGGGCTCAGGCATTGCAACGATAGTGAGGTTGGCCCAGGATCGGGCAGTGTTTCGTTCTGCTGTGCATAAAGTCAGTATGAGTCAGTACCGACTCAATGGCATGTAGCAACAACAAAACCCATTATCTAGCTTGGATGACTAGCTGACCAGAACTCGAGCAGCTGAAGGCAAAAATGTTTGATACTGTTAGCAAGTACAAATTGCTACAATTTGATGAACTGGGCCTTTGCTTATGGATAAAGTTGATTAAAATTCCAACTGAAGTATAAGGATTCTTCATATAAGATCAAGCTTGTTTTCCCAGTGCACTGGATTAATGTTGTTTTAGTTGTTGTTAGGTGCCATTGAGTTGGTGCCAACTCATAGCAACCCAATGCACAACAGAATGAAACACTGTCCAATCCTGGACCAACCTCACAATTTTTGCTAGGATGATGCTGCCCACTGATGCTGCCACTGTGCCAATTCATCCATCTTTTGGGGGTCTTATTCTTTTCTTCTGACCCACCACTTTACCAAACATGATATCCTTTTCCAGTGAATGGTTTTCCTGACAATAAATCCGAAGTATAAAAGATGAAGTCTGACCATCCTAGCTTCCAACGAGTACTCCAACTGTACTTCTTCCAACACAGACCTATTTGTTCTTTTGGCACTCCATGGTTCTTTCAATACTCTCCTCCACACATGATTGATAGGGATGGATAATTTAGACATTGGCTATCAGAAATGTGGGGCTATAAAATCACTAGTGGCTTGTAAGCTTTCATGAGTGCGCATAGTTTCAAAACGAGCTAGGTAATGTAGAATCCCCACTGAATAGTTTTCCTCTTTTCCAGATGTATCTGGTGAAAGGGAATGGGGATGATGGTGATAGGATTTTATGATTCAATTTTGAGTAACTGTTTGCAAGATTAATTGTGATTGTCACCTCTGTAATTGTAGAAGATGTGAAACTAAAAGGAGGGAGTAGTTAAATCTTTCATTTCAGGAACAGAGGATCCCAGGACCATCATGAAGGAAGAATAAGAGTGGAGCGTGAGATCCTACCCAGAAAAGCGAAGACAACAGAGACAGTGGCAGAGACAACGACATGGATAGACAGAGCCGCTGAGGACTCTAGGCCCATAGACTGAGAAAGACTGTGTGCCTGCAAGCAGGAGAATGGTTTGCAATATATGCTCTTTGGACATTTAAGTGAATAAGTCATTTTTGTTTTGTATGTGTAGATCAGATATTTTGGCTTCATTCATTTGTAAAAAGTTAAGATGTAAGAGAAAAATCACAAGGAGGAAGCAGGATAGCTGTTGTAGCAAGGAGGGGATGGTAATCATTTAGATGAAAAAAAATATATGATTGGTTGAAAGCAAATTTGAGGATCTTGTCTGTAAAAATTAAAATAAAGTCTTAGATAACTTCGATCTTTTCTCCATTTATCTTGATATTATGTATTGATTCAATTGTGAGGATTTTTGCTTTTTTTTTTAAACATTTAGGAGGAATTTCATCGGTATTTAAACAACAACAATAAGAGGGTATAAATCAAAAAGTGTTGTTACTATGTTTCCAGTTTATACATATACAAGTTTATTCCAAATAAAATGTGTTTTAAACATGTATTTGTGGTCAGTGGAAGGCTGCACAAAAATTTTCTCAGTAATACAAATGTCTGAGTCTAATTAATGTGTATTCAAAAAAAAGGTCCTATCAAAACAGTGATCCAGTGAGATCTTCTAGGCCAGTTCAGTTCAAGGCAGAGAGGTCAGTTCAGAAGGTTATTTAGTATTTAGTATTCCAAAGGGGTCATCTTGTTAGAGTTTCTCAAAGGGTAAAAGATGATTACAGAAGTTTTAAGAAAATTGAAATCTGCACTTATGAAAACAAGGCCAGGAAAGTTGCACCACTAATTTTTTTCTGTCCCATCACAATATGCACCTGTTCATTTTGGAGATAACAAGGGCTGTCGTAGGAGAATTTCATTGGGAAATCTTACCCTATCCACCCTAGAGCTCTAATCTTATACCTTCAGACTTGTTTTCATGCTCAAACCTCATAGAACATTTAAAAGGGACATTATTTGAGTGCCTTGAGGATGCCAAAACTGTTATTTTGACATGATATAAATCCAAGAGTACAGAATTCTTTGGAGAAGGATAAACACCACCTTCAGAAGTATATTGACTTAGATGGAGGATATGTTGAGAAACAATCATTTAATATTTTTATGTTTTTGTTAAAGTTTCCATGATCCCATAGCAGTACTTTTTTACCCACCCTTGTATATATTCTTTAAATTACTAACGAGGTAATATAAAAAATTGCTTTTTTATAGCTTGTTAGAAGAGGGAGATATCAAAGAACAGTAGTCTAGAATAATCAAGAAATGGTTAAAGGCAAGGAAGATTTCAAAGAACTAGTTGTGGAGGCTATTCTACTTTGAGATAAATATATTTATCCGACAAGTTGAGTGATTATATACATATTTCTGTTTAATGTAGTAAAAATGTCTCCTTCTTGGGGCAAAACAAATTTCATAATCACTTCAAAACAAATTTCATAATCACTTTGTGATTATATTGATAGGTTTCCAGAAAGTCTCTTGTGCAAATATTTCCCACAGTCCTCTCTGCAAGGAAAACAGCCTGGATATAACCTTAATAACCAATCTAAATAAAAAACCTGGCACATCACTCAATTCACAATAAAAAGTAAAAAATAAATTAATTACCTGGCATGAAATAACATGGCAATTGAATGAAACAAGCAACAAAATCTCTACAGGACTAGTAACCAATTTCCTTCACAAATAACTTATACAAATAAAATTAATTAAGAAGAAAACAGTAAATGAAAATGAAGAAGTGACTGATTAAAAGATGCAAAAGACAGATCAACTATGCAGCAACAATCTTATTTATTTGTTCAAACAAATTATAAGAGATATAGAGATACAATAAGAAAATTGTAAGCGATTAGTTTAAGAAATTATTTCTTATTTTTATTTGCAACAAAGCTTGGTTTAAGAATTTTTTTTAAAAAATACTTATTTTTATTAATGGAATTATATGTGTAAGATTTTTTTTAAGACTGCCTAGAATAAAGCAAGATGGCCATCTGGTGATAATTGTGGTAGTTGAAGGATGAGCCTACTTGAGTCATTTTCTGTGCCTGACATGTGAGTGTGCACATGAATGAAATTTTATAAAAGATATTATGTTTTTAAAATTACCTACTTGCCCTGGTAATTTAGTGGGTTATGAGTTGGGCTGCTAAGCATGAGGTCAGCAGTTCAAATCTACCAGCATTCTCCTCCCAGCCTTAGAAACACAATATAGGTTCACTATTAGTCAACAGCATATAACCACCACAACTTGCCTAAAAGATTCTTTGACACCCCACCCACCTATGCACTGCCATTATGGACACCAAAGAGAATGAAAAGATTAGCAAATTTGACCTAAAGGGGAGAGATTAAAGAATACTAAAATGTACAAGTAAATGATGATTTAATTAAGTCTGTAAAAGGTTTATAACACCCAACTTGCTTTTCTTTCTCATTTCCTCAAGTAATTAAGTGAAAAGAGGTTTCTCTTTAGAAGGAAAATCACTGTAATGTGTTGTTGTTTTTCTTGTTCTTGTTAATTGCCGTCGAGTCGGTTCCAACCCATAGTGGCCCTGTTTAGGGTTTGTGAAGAGTGGCTTCTGAGCTTGAAGCATTGACTTTACTGTTCAAACCAACTCCACAGTCCAGTGCATTAACCCATAGCGCCACACCAGGACTCCCACTGTAATATAGCAAATATACCAAAATATGGTAATACATATGATTTAACCTATATGGGTATCTATGAATTGGATCTGACCCGAAGGCACTTAACAACAACAATAATATGATATAATATGCAATCAAATAGAAAATAATTTCTATATAGGCTAAAATTCTACCACTTAAGTCTCATGACTTTCAAAGAAACCTACATCTTACCTTATTTAGGCAAATGCTCAGACAAGATCTGAAGTAAAACTAGAAAGCTGACGGCTAACTGATGTCTGGGGAGTCAGGGAAAAGGAGACATGATAAAGTAGGAGAGAGTTATCTATTACAATCTGTATTTTTGTTATTTATTTGTTTGCATATTTATGGGAGAATGCTTGTTGTTGTTGCGAAATGTCCTTGAGTCAGCTCCAATTCATAACTACCTTATGCACAGCAGAATAAAACACTATCCGGTTCTGCGCTATGCCCACAATCGTTAAGTTCATTGCTGCTGCCACTGTGTCAACCCATGTTATTGAAGGTCTTCCTCTACTATACCAAAAATAATGTTATTTTCCAAAGACTAGTCCCTCCTGATAACACGTGAAAAGTACCTAAGACAAAGTCTCACCATCCTCACTTCTAAAAAGCATTCTGACAGTACTTCTTCCAAGACAGATTTATTTTTTCTCCTACAACTCTGATTCCTTTTAGAAGCTAGAAAGGCAAGACTTTGTCTTTCATACTTTGGACATATTATCAGGAGGAACAAGTCCCTATAAAAGGACATCATGCTTGGAAAGTGGAGGGTCAGTGATAAAGAGGAAAACCCTCAACAAAGTGGATTGTCACAGTGGCAGCAACAATGGGCTCAAACATACGAACAATTATGAGGATGGCCCAGGAGCAGGCACTGTTTTCATACTATTGTGTATAGTGTGGCTCTGAGTCAGAACCAACTCGATGTCACCTAACAATAAGTAGCACACTTAGGGGAATGTATTTTTTACTTCACTGAATTAAGGAAAAAAGAAACACATTTAAAAAGTAACTGTTCTCTTTTTGAGTAACGTCTGATAGACAAAGTATAGATCTGTATTTTAAAGGCGTTCTCAAGTTTACTCACTTTTACGACTATCTGGAAAGAGAATGCAGAGTACCTAAATCTTATGTACGCCTTAATATAATGATTGATAAGGAATTAGCATCCTTCACACAGAAATATTGAGTTTATGAGAAGTCAATATCCTCAGTCCTTCCAAATGAGTTTGATCAATTTTGTGAACTTGATAATAGACAGTTGGGACTTTCTGTGGATTTGTAAAACTTTTAAAGAAATACATGTCACTCTATACCCTAAGAGATATGTGGTGCATAAATATTAGTATTGGTTTATTTTTCAACCTAGGATTGAAACTTCCTGGTAAAAGCAGCTCAGTTTTCTTTGACCAAATCAGTCTTTCCTTATAATTAAATCAGTGAGGTTGGCGTAATGATGAACTTGACCCATTCCCCAGCTTAGGGAACCCAATTCTGGCCAATTAGAGTCAAAGAGAATGATTGGGCATTGACTGGGGAAGGAGTACAATATATAAACTTGGTAAAAAAAACATTAATTCCCAGAACTCTTATGACAGCAACACTAGTAGAATCTTAGCTTGTTTTTGCCCATTAAGTTTTTTTTGTTGTTTTTTACTTCATTGAAAAAGATTTCCAGAAAAAGAGACCAATACAAAGGAATAAAACGCCTTAATAGGATTGTGTGAAGGTCTGGATCCAGATGTGCTCTTTTCTTATTTAAGTTAGAGTTAGTATGATAGACAAAACGATGACTATCCTAAGACATCCAGTTTCAAATCCCCAAAATATGTAAAGAAGTAACCTTTATTGTTAAAAATAATTTTGCTTATATGACTGAGTGAAGAATCCTGAGATGAGGAGAACACCTGGATTATCCAAGTGGGATCAAAGTAACCACAAGGTCTTATAAAGATATAGGCAGTAAGGTCAAAGTCAGAGAGATGAGATATAAATACAGAAGAAGAGGTCAGAGTGATGAGGGCCTAAAGGAAGAGGAATTCAGGCAGTTTCTAGAACCTGGGAGAAGAAGGAAACATCATTTCTTAAGGTGTCCAAAAGGAATGAAACCATACTGACACCTTGAATTGGTCCACTAAAACTTATTTTACACTACTGATCTCCAAAACTGTAACAGAAAATGCGTGCTATATTAAACAACTGCTGCTGCTGTTGTTGTTGTTAGGTGCCATCAAGTCGATACCAACTCATAGCGACCCTATGCACAACAGAACGAAACATTGCCCGATCTCAATTATTGCCATCCTTGAGGCAACTGATGCTGCCACTTTGCCAATCCATCTCACTGGGGGTCTTCTTCATTTTCTTTGACCCTCCACCTTACCAAACATGATATCATTCTACAGCAACTGGTCCCTCCAGAAAATATGTCCAAAGTATGAGAGATGAAGTTTGGCCATCTGCACTTCTTCCAACACAGATCTGTTGGTTCGTTTGGCAGCCCATGGCACTTTCAATAATCTATTCCAACTAAAAGCATAACTAAAAAGCATCAATTCTTCTACG
>NW_006408754.1:1489354-1490077 GCF_000296735.1 Chrysochloris asiatica
CCTCCTCTGAATCTGGCTTGAACCTCTGGAAGTTCTCGGTCAATGTATGCTTGTAGCCATTTCTGTATTACCTTTAGTAAAACTTTACTTGCGTGGAATATAAAAAATATTGTCCAATGATTTCCACATTCCATTGAGTCACCCTTCTTTGGAATGGGCACAAATATGGATCTCTTCCAATCAGTTGGCCAGATAGTTGTCTTCCAAATTTCTTGGCAAGGATGAGTGAGTGCCTCCAGTGCCATCTCACTTTCTTGAATGATTTCCATTTTTATTCCATCAATTCCTGGTGCCTTGTTCTTTGCCAATTCCTTCAATGCACGTTGGCCTTCTTCCTGCAGGATCATTGGCTCTTGATCACATGTTACCTCTTGAAACCATTGCACATCAACCATTTCCTTTTGGTACAGTGACTCTGTATATTCCTTCCATCTTCTTTGGATGCTTTCTGCATTGTTCAATAATATGCCCAGAGAATCCTTCAATAATGAAAGTTGAGGCTTGAATGTTTTCTTCATTTCCCCCAGCTTGAGAAATGCTGAGCATGTTCTTCCTCTTTGGTTTTCTGACTCCAATCTTTGCACATTTTATTGTAATATTTGACTTTGTATTCTCGAGCTGACCTTTGGAATTTTCTGTTCAACTCTTGTACCTCCTCATTTCTTCCATTTGCTTTAGCATCTCTATGCTGGAGAGCAAGTTTCAGTGTCTCTTCTGACATCC
>NW_006408754.1:1491827-1503630 GCF_000296735.1 Chrysochloris asiatica
TCACTTTAAGTTGTGCCCCATCAGCAAATGAAGGTCCTAAAGGTTTTACTCCATTTGTGTCATCACTGTCAACTCTACTTTGAGAGACAGCTCTTCCCCAGTTGTATTTTTGAGTGTCTTCCAACCTGAGGGACTCATCTTCTGACACTATTTGACAATATTCTGGTGCTCTTTGTGATGTTTCAATATACAATATTCTGGTGTTGACAGTGTTCCAGTGCTATTCATAATATTTTCAATGACTAAATATTCAAAAGTAGTCCATCTCTGTGTCTTCCTAGTCAGTGTTCACATGGAAGTTCAGATAAAACCTGTCCACCATGGGCCACCCTACTGGTATTTAAAATACCAGTGGCATAACTTCCAGAATCACAGCAACATGTAAACCACCACAGTACAACAAACTGACAGGCTACATTTGTGGTGTTTTGTTACAGCAGTCTTAGAAAAAAAAAGAAGTTGGTTTTCTGACACTTATAACTGGAAGCCACCTAATCCTATGAACAATTAGAAAATCAGCAATAGGAAAATCAGTCCCCTGACCATAGCTCCATGTTCTCTGAAAAATGTAGATCTTCAGAAATGAAATTAAAATTCTTATTCAATTGAAAATAAAAATTCTCATTAAATTGAAAATGCTCATTTGTATTAGGCACATTTCAAGAGTTCAAAATCTACATGTATCTAGTGACCACTTTATGTGACAGTAGAGATATAGAACATTCCCATCATTACATTAAGATCTATTGTACAGCTCTGGTTTAAATAAAGTTGCATTCAAATGTTAAAATAGCTAGAATTGTTTTTTTTTAACCTTTTATTGTGAATTGGGGGAAAGTTTACAGCCAAAATCGTAAGCTTTACAGTCAACAAATTATACATCCCCTGCCTGCACCTCCCAGTGACTTCCCTCTTACATCTTATTTTTCACAAATGAACAAAGCAAAAATATCTGATGTACTCTCACAAAAGAAAAAAAAATATATTCATTTAAATGTCCAAAGGGCACATTCTGCAAAGTAGCCTCCTGCTCGAAGGCACACTGCCTTTCAATGGGCCTACAGATTGCAAAGGCTCTGTCTTTCCATGCCATTTCCCCTGCCACTGTCTCTGCTGTCTCCACTTTTCTGGGTAGGATCTCACACTCCACTCATATTCTTTCTTCTTGATGATCTTGGGATCCTCTGTTCCTGAAATGAAAGGTTAACTACTTCCCCCTTTTAGTTTCATATCTTCTACAATTACAGAGGTGACAATCACAATTAATCTTGCTAACAATTACTCACAATTGAATCACAAAATCCTATCACCGTCATCCCCCATCCCCTTTCACCAGACCCATCTGAAAAAGAGGAAAACTATTCAGTAGGAATTCTGCATTACACAATTCATTCTGAAATTAAGCACACTCATGAAAACTTGTAAGCCATTTCATGCCTTTGTAGCCCCTTATTTTTGATAGTCAATGTCTAAGTTGCCAGTCCCTATCAACCCAGTGTACTGAAGAGATAAGCTTGATCTTTAATATAAATAATCCTTCCATTCCCATTTGAATTTTGAGTCACAATATTCATAAGCAAAAGTCTAGTTTGTCAAATTGTAGCAATTTGTATTTGTTCACAGTATCAAACATCTTTATCTTCCTCGGGTCAAGTTCTGGTCAACTAGCCATCCAAGTTTGGTCACATGAGTATTAGTTGCAAGTTTGGGAATTTGTTCAGGACTCCCTGCACTTCAGACTAGCTAACTGCTTCTCTCTCAGCCCTAGCCTTCAAGGAATAAGTCACTGATCATGGATTCAGGAGTTCACACACCATCTTAAACTTCAGACCAGTCAGACCTTCTTCTTCTCTCTCGCTCTCATCTCAAGGTCAAGTAATGTCGGTGGAACATGATCAAACTCAGCCCATGTCTTCATTGCTGCATTTCTTCCACTTCCACTCACAAGTAAACTCAGGTGGTCACCAGTGAGCATACTAGACTGCTTAAAGTTTACCTAGAAGAGGGTTTTCCCTGATGGATTGACTGTCTTGCCTTATGCCTCCAAATCATACAGCTTGCTTGAAATTAAAGCAGCCAAACTGTCCACTTTTTTCTGTAGGTCTTTCTTTCAAGAAGAATTCTCTGTTCTCCCAGCAGTTTTGCATTTATCTATATGTCTTTTCAAGTAGAAATATCCCAACTCAGAAGGTTCTGGATGGGGCTCAGGATTCCACCTAAGGTCACATACTCTACAATGGCGTAACAAGAAGCCTATTTCCCTGAGCAAATTCTAACTCACCTTTTATAAAATAGCTAGAATTTTACAAAATAAAAAAGCAAGACTTAAGTTCACATACACATAATTAAATAAGAAGCTCCCAACATTCTGGAACAGAATTAGTTTCCACCCTGATAATTCTCACTTTCTTCCAAATATGAGGGTATGTAAAAAAGTATTGCAACAATATCTTAGAAGCTTTTATTAAACAAAAGTATCAAAATGTAATGATATTGTTTCTTCATATATCCTCCAACTAGGTCTATGTTCTTTTGAAAGAGCATCTATCACCCTAACCCTTCCCCAATGAATTCTGCACTCAATTTTTCAATGTTCTTTGAGTTTGGGGAACAGAAAGATGTTTTCAGGAACAAGATAAGGGCTGCAAAGTGGATGGGGTAGGTTTGTCGATGAAGTTCTCTAGGAACAGTCCTTGCTACCCTCAAAGAGTAAGCAAGTATATCTTCATAATGGGAAAAATTCCTTAATGAAACTTTCGTGGCCTTTTCTCACCAATATATTCACTTGTCTTAAAACTACTTCCTAATAAATCCCTGTGATCATCCTGGGTCCTTTAAGATTACCCCTTTGTAATCTCAAATAATTGTGTGGATCATGACAAGCTATGGAAAACATTGCGAAGTATGAAATTTCTGGAACACTTAATTGTGCTCATGAGGAATCTGTACATGGACCAAGAGGCATTTGTTCAACAGAACACTGGAACACTGAATGATTTAAAATTCAGAAAGGTGTGCGGCAGGGTTGTATTCTTTCACCATACTTATTCAACCTGTATGCTGAGCAAATAATCTGAGAAGCTGGGTTCTATGAAGAAAAATGTGGCATGAGGATTGGAGGAAGAATCAGTAACAACCTGCAATATGCAATTGATACAACCTCACTTGCTGAAAGTGAAGAGGACTTAAAATGCTTACTGATGAAGATCAAAAAGCACAGCCTTCAGTATGGATTGCATTTCAAGGTAAACAAAACAAAAATCCTCACTATTTGACCAATAAACAACATTCTTATCAACGGAGAAAAGAGTGAAGTTATCAAGGACTTCATTCTTCTTGGATCAACTATCAACACTTATGGAAGCAGCAGTCAAGGAATCAAACAACATATTGCATTAGGCAAATCTGCTACACAAGACCTTTTTAAAGTGTTGAAGAGCAAAGATGTCAGCTTGAGGACTAAGGTGAACCTGACCAAAGCCGTGATATTTTCAATAACCTCATATGCATATGAAAGCTGGACAGTGAATAAGGAAGACCATAGAAGAATTGATGCTTTTGAGTTATGGTGTTGGAAGAGAATATTGGAAGCTCCATGGGTTATCAAAAGAACCAACAGATCTGTATTGGAAGAAGTGCAGCCAGAGTGCTCCTTGGAGGCCGGGATGGCCAGACTTTGTCTCTCATACTTCGGACATATTGTCAGGAGGGACCAGTCGCTGGAGAAGGAGATTATGTTTGGTAAGGTGGAGGGTCAGAGAAAAGAAGAACACCTCCAGCGAGATGGACTGGCAAAGTAGCTGCAACAAAGGGCTCAAGGGTGGCAACAGTTGTAGTTTGGCCCAGGACCGGGCAGTGTTTCGTTCTGTTGTGCATAGGATCACTATAAGTTGGTACCTACTCAATGGCACCTAACAACAATAACAATCTCAAACAACAGGTACTATAACCTTCTGAGCTGACCTCACTGACTTAAATAAACTGGCCCAGCAGATACCCCCAGAAGCCACTATTTTGATTGAACTTTTTTGGGGATGTCACCCAAGAAAGCAAAGAAAACTGAATTACTGATGAAAGCATTTGTCTGCAGCCATCATTCATTGAAGAGACATGCTTAAACGCCTTTTGGTTGGAAAAAATCCATGGATGTATAAATTGGAACCCTAGAAGCAAAACTTTTTTACTTAACACTCATATAAAATATTAGAAAAAAATGTGGATTATTGTTTGTAATTAAATGCATATAGGTCTAAGAATCATGGGGAAACCCTAGAACAATTTGATATTAACGGCCATTTACTGCTGTCCCACTCATCAAAGTACAATAATATCTTATCAAGTGTTGTTGTTATTGTTAAGTGCCATCAAGTCGGTTCTGATCAAGGTGGGCTTGAACTGCTGACTTTGTAGATTGCAGTCTGGTGCTGATGTTACTGTGTCACACCAGGAGTTCATGAATTGCTAGATATATGAGGTTAAGTTTTTAAAAAGTATAGCTTACAAAATCATAGAAACCTAATTCTGACATTTATGAACTTTGCACATTCCTCTTCAGGCACTGGTTTAAAACCTAGCAACTAGTTGACAATTTACTGGTAGAACTGGCTATGTGCTTGTATTTAGTAACACATCTGACATACCACAAAAGAATGCCAAACTTGCACTTGATTTCTAAATGCCCATGAAAGCATTTTTACTCAAAGTAGCAAGTCTCTGGTATAAGTTATTTCTTGAACTCTGCGCTTTATAGAGCTATCTAATAGAGATTGAGTCATCAATTAGATAAAATCTGCATTTTCCTAAATGAAAAAAAAGCTGACTGAGGTTTATTTAGCTAAAAATCTCTTTTTATGTCAAAATATGAGACATAAACAGGGAAAGCACTGTTGCATGATAACTAATTATAAAACTTTATGATAAAATTAGAGATTGATTTCAAATCTCACCACTACCTGGGAAAAAAGGAAACAAAGAATGAAGTTGTTGCTATTAAGTGCTGTCAAGTCAGTTCCAACTCACAGACACATAGTATAGAGTTTTCGAGGAGCGGCAGGTGGGTTTGAACTGTTGGCCTTGCAGTTCAAATCGACTTTGCAGTCCAGTGATTATCTTACAGCATCACACAAATATGCATACATATCCATAGAAGTATTAAAGAATAATATCAAGGACTTGATGGTTGTATTTATGCAAAGTAAAAAAAGATGAGACTATGAATACATTTGGAAATACTTTCTGTTATGGATTCATTTGTGTTCCTCAAAAAGATCATTTGAAGTCATACACCTCTTGATGTTGTTAAATACCTTCCAGTCAGTTCTGACTCATAGCATTCTAATATAGGGTTTCCAAGGAATAAAAGGTTAGTTTGAACCACCAACCTTGTGGTTTAAAGTCCAGTGTTTATCCTACAATGCCACCACAGGGCTGCACCAGGATCTGTTGCTGATGTTGTTGGGTGTCATCGAATCAGTTCATAATGTAATGAGTCCTGTTGTTGTTGTTGTTGTTGTTAAATGTCTTGGAGTTGGTTCCAACTCATAGAGACCCTATGCACAACAGAATAAAACACTGTCCAGACTTAAGACATCCTCACAATTGATGTTAAGGTTGAAATTATTGCTGCTGACACTGTGCCAATCCATCTCATTAGGGGTCTTCCTCTTTTTTACTGATCCTTCACTTTACCAAGCATGATGTCTTTCTTCAAGGACCACTCACTCTTGACAACATGTCCTAGGTATTAAAGACTAAGTCTCACCATACTTGCTTCTAAGGAGTATTCTGGTCGTAGTTCTTTCAGTACATATTTGTTTGTTCTTCTGGAAGTCCATGGTACTTCCAGTATTCTTTTCCAACACCATAGCTCAAATGCATCAATTCTTGTACTGACTTCCTTGTTCATGCTTATGAAGCCATTGAAAATACCTTAGTCCTCAAACTGTCTTTGCTTTGAGCACTTTAAAGAGGTCTTATAAAGCAGATTTGCCTAATACAATAAGTCATTTGATTTCTTCACTGCTGCTTGCATGAGTGTTAATGGTGGAGTTAAGCAAAATGAAATCTTTGACAACTTCAATCTTTTCTCCATTTATCATGATGGTATTTATTCATCCAATTGTAAGGATTCTTGTTTTCTTTGCATTGAGGTGCAGTCCACACTGAAGGCTGTGGTCTTTGATCTTCATCAGTATTTTAAATCTTCTTCACTTTCAGGAAGCAAGGTTGTATCATCTGCATATCACAGGTTGTAAACGAGTCTTCATCCAATCCTGATGTCACACTATACTTATAATCCAGTTTCTCAGATTATGTGCTCAGCATATAGATTGAATAAAGAATGTGAAAGAATGCATCCCTGACACACATTTTTCCTGATTTTAATACTGAATGTTCTGTTTAAACGCTTGTTCTATTCAAACAACTGCCTCTTGGTCTATGTACAGGTTTCTCATGAGCATAATCAAAGAGCTATGGAATACCCGTTCTTCGCAATGTTATCCATAGCTTATCATGAACCACATAGTTGAAAACCTTTGCAAAATCAATAAAACACAAATAAACGTCTAACTGATATTCTCTTCTTTCAGCCAAAATTCATCTGATGTCACTAATTGCATCCCTAGTTTCCAATCCTCTTCTGAGTTATTAGACTTGAGTTTCTGGCAGGTCCCTGTCAATGTACTGTTGCAGATATTTTTTAATCATCTTCAGTAAATTTTTACTTGCATATGATATCAGTGATATTTTTAGATGATTTTCACATTCCATTGGGTCACCTCTCTTTGGAATAGTCATATATGTGGATCTCTTTCAATTGGTTGGCCAGTTTGCTGTCTACCAAATTTCTTGGAATAGATGAGTGAGCACCTTCAGTGCTTCATCAGTTCCTTGAAAGATTAGTTTGTGTTCCCTCAATTCCCAGAGGCTTGTTTTACAGCAATACCTTCAATGCAGCTTGGTCTTCTTGTTTCAGTACCATCAGTTCTGTTCAGTTTTAAAGCCTTTGCAAAGTCATTAAAGTACAAGTAAACATCTTTCTGAATTCACTGCCTTTGACCAAGATCCATCTGGTGTCAGCAATGATATTCCTAGTTCCATGTCCACTTCTGAATCCAGATTGAATTTCTGGCAGTGTTATAGCCAATTTTAAATTATTTTCAGACGAATTTTACTTGCATTTGATATTAATGGTATTGTGTGATGATTTACACATTGTTGGGTCACCTCTCTTTTGAATGGGCATAAGTATGGATTCCTTCCACTTGGTTGGGCAGTGAGCTGTCTACCAAATTACTTGGAATAGATGATGGAGTACCTCCAATACTTCAACAATTTCTTGAAAGAATTCTATTTGCATTTGGTCAATTGCTGGGGTCTTGTTTTTTCATCAATGCCTTCAGTGCACCTTGAACTTCTTCCTTCAATACCATCAGCTGTTGATCATATCCTATTTTTTAAAATGGCTGAACGGCTACCATTTCTTTTTGGTACAATGACTTGTATATACCTTTCATCTTCTTTTGATGCTTTCTCCATCGTTCAATATTTTCCCCAGAGAATCCTTCATTACTGCAAACTGAGGCTTGAATTTTTTCTTTAGTTCTTCCAGTTTGAGAAATGCTGAGCATGTTCTTCCCTTTTGGTTTTCTAACTCCAGGCCTTTTCACATTCCATTCTAATACTTTGTCTTCTTGAGCTGTCCTTTGATGTTTTCTATCCAACTCTTGTTTACTCATTTCTTCCATAAGCTTTAGCATCACCACGCTAGAAAGCAAAACTCAGAGTCTTGTCAAACATCCATTTTAGTCTTTTCCTCTTTCCTATCTTTTTAATGACCTTTTGCTATCTTCCTATATGATGTTATTGACATCATCCTACAGCTTTTCTGGTCTTTGGTCATTAATGTATTAAATCTGTACTTGAGTTTGTCTTTAA
The DNA here is from genome assembly GCF_000296735.1 of Chrysochloris asiatica. NCBI lineage: Eukaryota > Metazoa > Chordata > Mammalia > Afrosoricida > Chrysochloridae > Chrysochloris > Chrysochloris asiatica. The sequence goes on from NW_006408754.1 coordinate 1,499,766, forward strand.
ATTCAGATGTGATCTCCAGAATAATTTCTATTATCAAGGCCATACTTTTCAACTACTGACCCTTCCTCTTTGTTCCCAACCTTCACATTCTGATCATTAGTAATTTGCAGTAGCCCCTTTGGAAACACAAATGCAGAAGGATATTCATGTTGTTATTTAAGTGCCATCGAGTCAGTTCTGACTCACAGCGATCCTGTATGGGGTTTCCGAGGAGCAGCTGGTGTGTTTGAATTGCTGACCTTGTGGTTCTCAGTCCGTGCTGATTCTACAGCACCACACCAGAAGTCCAGGATATCCACAGGCATTAGCAAACTCTGGAGTATTTAATATTGTGTTGTGGTTGTTGTTAAGTGTCATTGAGTCAGTTCTGAGAAGCAGCTCATGAGTTTGAACCCCTGATCTTACAGTTAGCAGCCCAGCACTTGTCCTGCATGCCACACCAGGATTTTGTCTGAAAATGAAAAATCCTCACTTTGCGAAGGGATCACCAAGTAAATGCATGCTCTTAAGAAGACATAAGAAATCATTCATATTTTCAAATAGGGAATATAATGGTTAATTTAATAGAGGTTTTTCATGCTGTACTAATTTGATAATAGAAGTCACATTTGATTAGCCTGGTTAAGTGCCCATTGTCAAGAGTGGCTTAGATAGAGAGAAATGTCCTCTCCTAATGCCAAAATGTCACTTAGATTGATTTAGAATTTCATTCATGTGTAAGGTTCTCGCTTCATGATATAAAATGACTGTTTTACAAAGACCTTCGTAAAATACTTCAAATGTTGGAAGGGAACCCCAAATACAGTTATTAGTGGGGAGAGGTAATTTAAGCAACTTCTTTTCTAAAAATTTGACTCTGCATTTCTATAAAGAGCAGGAACTTTCCCCTGAAACCTGCTGTTAAAAGAGGAAAGCTGATACTTCCCCAGTAATGGAGTCAGTTCCACTCATAGGGAACCTATATAGGGTTTCCGAGGAGCGGCCAGAGGATTCAAACAGTCAACCTTGGAGTTAGCAGTCCAGTTCTTATCCTACAGCACCACATCAGAACTCCAATAGCTCTACTGCTGTTGTTGTTATTAAGTGTTGTCAAGTTTATTCCAACTCATAGAGACCCTGTATAGGGTTTCCAAGGAGTGGCTGGTGGGTTCAAACTACTGACCTTGGGGTTAGCAGTTTAGTGCTTATCCTTCAGCGCCACACCAGGACTCCAACAGCTCTATTGTTATTGCTGTTGTTAAGTGCTATTGAGTCTGTTCTGACTCATAGAGACCCATTTAAGGTTTCTGAGTTGGTGGATTTGAACCATCACCTCGGTGGTTTGAAGTCCAATACTTACCCTATAGCATCACACCAGGAGTCCAACAGTTAATAATATTAGATAGATATTATTAGCCCAATTTCCAGATGAAAATATTGAGATCCGGAGAGTTTCAAATGTATGGCAAAATATGTACAAATTAAATTCAACATCATATTAAAAGGATTATAACCAAGTAGAATTTACTCCAAGAATGCAAGGTTAAAATATTAGACAATCTATTACCAAATCAATACTAAAAGAACAAGCTCATTTTTTTATTTGGACTCGAAACAATTCTATTCCAAACAATTCTGACTAATAGCAATCTTTATGGGACAGAGGAGGACTACTCCACCAGGGTTTTCAAGGTTGCAATCAATAGTCTTGGCATAGTGCTGTAAGATAAGCACTGGACCACAAGGTCGGCAGTTCTGATCCATCAGCTGCTCCTCGGAAACCCTATACAGGGTCACTATGGGTCAGAAACAACTCAATGACACTTAACAATAGTATTCAAACATAAAGAGATATACAGTTCTGATGGGTGTTACAACATGAGCAAAACTTGAAAATATCATGCTGGATAGATGAGACACAAAAGATAGATATTATATGATCCCACCTGTATGAGTATCTAGGATAATGCTAGGTTTGGTTAGTTTGTCATTCTGCTGGGTTTAAAAGACGCTGTCTCAGAAACTGAGACAGACAATTTCAGAATTATCAAGAACTAATAACTGCTAGCAGAGCACATCCTCTTAACCTGGAGATCCCTGTGGAGAGAGGTGATGGCTGAGGTGGCAGCAGGGGCAAAAGCATGGAGAGACAGAGCAGTGGGCTATGCCATCCTGGGAAGGAGTAAAGTTGAGTGCCTTTGAGCAGGTAACTGACTTGCAAAATTGGGAGCCTTTTGGGCATTCCTCAGCAGAAAAAAAAGAGCTTGTAACACTTGCCAGCTCAGGACAGAGACAAAGAAGCCACATAGCAGAGAGGGAAAGGAACAGAGAGAGGCATGCCTGCAATATGGTTGAGATGAGGTGTTCTGAGCAAAGAACTGCTATAACCCGAGCTCTTTCAGATCCTGAACTGGTGTACCCTGCTCACTCTAATAAGTCTCATATTTTTATGCTTCTGGTTAATTATTCTCCACCAAAGTAACATCTTTTTAACTATTTTCTTCTATGCCCCATAAATAAAAAGAGCTTTTCCTCTTTGACTTATGAGGAGAGAGAATTTTTTTCTAATCCTGTGTGTTGTTGCTTTTGTTAAGTGCCTTGGAGTCAGTTTCAACTCATAGTAACCTTGTATAGAGTTTCCAAGTAGCAGCTGGTGGGTTTGAACCACTGGTCTTGTGGTTAGTGGTCCATTGCTAATCCTACAGAGACACATCCTGTATTAGTGCCTTCTAATTCTTTCTGATAGGAGCTCTGGTAGCGTAGTGGTTACGAATCGGGCTGCGAACCTTAAGGTCAGCGGTTCGAAACTACCAGCTGCTCCGCGGGAGAAAGATGAGGCTTTCTACTCCCGTAAAGATTTACACCCTCGGAAACCCTATACAGGGTCGCTATGGGTCGGAACCGACTCGATGGCACATAACAACAACAACAACAACAATTCTTTCTGATAATTCTTTCTCCATCTTTGCATTTCTATCTTACATGCAAATCAGCACTCTCTTGAGTACTTGAAGATAATCAATCCTCTGTAGATTGCTTGAGTTTTCTCTATGAGGACCTCCCTCACTCTGACACCTTGTCCTTCAAACAGCTGCTTTTTTTTCTCACTCTGTCTTCTCAGCTAGGTTCTGCCTAGGTTCCTTTTCTTCTCCATGGTCTGGAGTCTTTCTCAGGTTAGTAAACTGAATGAATTAGAAGGCTTGCTGCTTTTGTTTACCATCTGTTGTTGTTGTTAAGTGACATCGAGTATGGTTTCTGTCTCCTGACTATACCCTGACCAATACGAAAAAGCAGCTATTAGAGGACTTCATTATGATCACTGAATTACACAGAAAAAAATGTCTGATTGGCTATTACAAGAATAAGCAAGTTGTTTGCTTGAAAGCCATCCAGGCAAGTAATCAAGTCCCTTCAGGATAAACATCCCTCCAAGACTGAAAATCAAAGGAAACACATGAACAGGCATTTAAGCTTGCTGGCAACCATGTTGGTCTACTGGTGAGTGGAAAAGGGGTAAAACCAGCAATTAAGAAATGGGCTGAGTTCAACCATGTTTCCTAGACTCCCATTGACCTAGAAACGAGAGAGAGAAAAGGAAGGGCTAGTTAGTCTGAAGTGTGGTGAAACCTGAGGACTCCTAAACCCATGGACAAGGACATAGTCACAGAGGGCTAGATCTGAGAGTGAAGCGTCCAGCTGATATGAAGTGAGGAGAGATGCACATAATGTCCAAACTTGCAGATAGTACCCATTTGACGGAGCTTCGATGGCTTGATGATCAGAACTCAAAGATAAAGAAATTTGATAAAGGAAATAGTGTAAATTCCTACAATTTGATGAACTTGACCTATACTTATGGATGTAGAAACAACAACAACAACAACAA
>NW_006408754.1:1506809-1508392 GCF_000296735.1 Chrysochloris asiatica
TTGTCATTCCCGGCATAGTAAACCATGTGGTTGTCAGATTCAAAATGGCCAATACCAGTCCATTTCAGCTCACTAATGCCTAAGATATTGATGTTTATGTGTTGCATTTCATTTTTGACAACTTCCAATTTTCCCAGATTCCTACTTCGTACATTCCATGTTCTGATTTTCAGTGGATGTTTACAGCTGTTTCTCTTCATTTTGAGTTGTGCCCCATCAACAAAAGAAGGTCCCGTGGGCTTTTCTCCCACAAGCTTTACTCCATTCGCATCATCACTGTCAACTCTACTTTGAGGAGGCAGCTCTTCCCGAGTCACATTTTGAGTGACTTCCAACCTGAGGGATTCATTTTCTGGCACTATATCTGACAGTTTTTCTCTGCTATTCATAAGGTTTTCAGTGACTAAATATTTGGAAGTTGTTCGTACTCTTTCTTCCTAGTCTGTTTTTGTCCGGAAGCTCATCTGAAACATGCCCACCATGGGTGACCCTGCTGGTTATTTAAAATACTGGTGGCATAGCTTTCACAATCATAGCAACTCACAAGCCACCACAGTACAACAAACTGACAGATGAGTGGTTGGAGACAAGTTGTACAAGTTACTTAATCTGAAGATTCTAAATCAAATGGTCGTCATATGAAAATTGAAGAAATGTCAATTCAGCAATCTCTAGACCATAACAATACTCAAAAAAGAGCTCTCTTTTCTACCATGTATTGAAGAAAAAGGTTATAGATATAATATCTGGACATAGTAATCATTATATCTCCTTGTTTAGAGTCTTTTCTTATTTAATGAGATATGGAAATACCACAAAAGTTGTTCAGTCTATCACACCTCCTAAAGAGTTCAGTTCGGTCACCAAGTATGGAAGAGAGTCTCTTCAGTGAATTATAATCAAAATGGTATAATGATTCACTTGGACCATTAAGTGATCCCTATTGTAAAATATGCCCAGGCCCACAAAATTAAGCAGACCTTTTTTATTGTGATTAATAATGAGGACAGATTTTTCTTCATAATATGTTTTATTTATTTGCATTGAATGTGAAGAAAATAAAATGGCTTAGCAAAAGCAATAAAATCAGTACAATCACTAACTTTCCTATGTACATGTCATTTTACAGTATAGATTATTATTCATAATTGATTTTATTCTTCTCAGAGGAGGCTGCTTTTTACCCAAAATTCCAATGATACCTAATGATTTTTTCCTGCTCTGTGGTCTATAAACAATCAATGTTACAATATTTGTATGTTCTTTATAAAATTTAGTTGTGATTCTTTATTAAGCAGTTTTCTATTTAGTATGTTTGTAAACATGATAAATAATACAGCCTTATGTCATACATGAGTACAAATAAAATAGTATTTTTTTATTGTAAAAAAAAAAAAACCTTAATCAAAAACTATATCCTGAAGTCCTCTTTGAATCAAAAAGCAGCTTTTCTTAAAGAATTCCTGGTGTGGTGCTGTAGGATGAACACTGGACTGCTAACCACAAGGTCGGTGGTTCAAACCCACCAGTGGCTCCTCAGAAACCCTCTACAGGGTCAGAACTGACTTGACAGCATTTAATAA
>NW_006408754.1:1508802-1511940 GCF_000296735.1 Chrysochloris asiatica
GTTCACTATGAGTTGGTATTTTATGTTTGGTTTTATACAACTCTATATCAAAGCATTTCTTGAAATTTCTGGAAAAAAACAAGAAGACATATGAATAAATATTTTTATTAAAATTGACTCAACATGAATTAAGAAATTTTAAGAGACTGACTATCATAAAGAAATTAGAAAAGTGTCTAAGAACTACATTCAACCCCTCCCAATCCCCACCCCTTAAAAGACAGCAAATCCAGTTGTATTTTTTTCCTGGTGAGTTGCAGCAAACATGGAATGAATTATTATGCAATTTAAACAATCTCATAGTTGGCCCAGGATCGGGCAGTGTTTCGTTCTGCTGTGCATAAGGTCACTATGGGTCGGTACCGACTCGATGGCACCTAACAACAACAACAACATAGCATTATAGTGTCTTGTTGTGGCCTGTGGGTTAATGCTCCAGACTGCAAAGCCATTTGAATTGCAAAGTCGGCAGTTCAAGCTCACCAACTGCTCCTCGGAAACCCTATACAGGGCAGCTATGAGTAAGAACAGACTCAATGGAACTTCACAACAACAACAATCGCATTAAAAAAAGGGAAAGGTTAACAAATCATATTATGAAATAAGTAAAGTGCAATTTACAAAGTATTTTGGTAAATATTCCCATCCCTGCCCCAATTTTTTTTTATTGAAAATTACTTCTAAGGGTCACTAATTTTCAGAGTGTGAGAGTGTGTGAGGGTTGAAGTTTGGGTGGACAGTGTAACCCTGGGGATGGCTTTCAGATTCCCCCTCAGAGAAATGAACCACCCCTGTTAATTTGTTTTATCTTTCTACCTGTTAGCTAGATTTCATCAAACTTATTCTCAAAAGCTGAATACCTGTCCTACTACTTAGAATCCTTTGGAACTAGAAACTACACTCTCTCTCAACAATCTTTGCCAGGGTTTCATCAGATTTCTGTTTTCTCAGTGCTGTCAGGGGTTTGTGTCTTTGGCACAGTAATTAATTAGTTAATGATTCATTAAAAATAAAAATTGAGTGACTGATTTTCTTATCTTTAGTCTTTAAACAAGGTCACAAAGTGGCACAAATATTTTGCATTCAACTGCTAACCCAAAGATTTGTGGTTCAAACCCACCCAGCAGTACCACAGTAGGAAAGTTCTGGTAATCTTGAGAGATTTTAATAGGTTTTTAGTTATATGTGTTTTAACCCTACTTAATTAATGTTCCCAATCATTACTGCCCTAGCTTCTCCCTTGAGTACGTGTTTCCAGGACATGTAGCTAAAGGACTTAGTGGTGTATTGTTGATTAAAACTCAGAAGAAAGACAAGTTGGGAGGAGGAAAACCAGAGGAGAGAAAATGTCTGGTGCCCAGGTGTCCCTATAACAGGGCTTATTGTCTAAAGGGAAGAAAAGGGAGTTACTCCCAGAGTGTCAACGCCTTTGATCTTGTGGAGGGTAGACTGCACTCCTAGAGGGAAGGGGGCATTAGGCTCTGATAAAGGAATGTTAAAAACAAAGGGGTTAATAGCTAGGAGGGTATCAAAACTCCAACCATATGGGGGAAACCAAGGCAGCCTTTGGAGAAGCATTCTCACTGCCTTTCATCTGTCAATGAAATGTATGTTAATTCTCACCTGTTATTGGCTACAGCACCTGGTGGTCAGACTGTCCAGTAACAATTTGATTCTATTAAGAAAAAAATCCTGTGAAGCAGTTCTTCTCAAAAAGCACAGAATCGCTGTTAATCAGAATCACCTTGACAGCAGCCCCACCATTAATATCTTCAAACAGGAGATGCACTTGGTACTTGATTGTGGATACTGATCCAAGAAACAGAGGAGGTAATTAAAGCATTTTATAATGGTATGACACCCAAAAACAACAATATATATATATTTTTTTTTTTTTTTTTCATTTTTGCTTTGGCAGGAATTTATCCTTGAGGGATTATTGAACCAAGAGAGTAAAGTTATGCTAAGAGAACTGAGCAGGTTCAGAAGATGACTATTACTCCAGTAGTCTTAGAGTCCCAGTTGTGGTTGACTAAGAGCCTTGCTCTCTTGCATATACAATAAATGTGGAATATTATAACAGAGTGTAAACATCATTTATTTCTAGCTTACCATGCCAAAATTTTTTTTACATGGTGCTTTCTATTGCCTAATTTTTCTGACCCAATATATAAATTTCATTTCTCACCATAGAACTCAGGCACCACACCAGGACTCCAGTATACAAAGTTCATTGTTCACTATAGAAATCACATCACAATTACTACATAGAAAATAGTAGCAACTATCATGTTGCTTTTAAACTGCAAATATGCCAAACAGTAACAGAAAAAAGTATTTTTAAATCCTAGAAATGCTTAACCTCTGAGACATTTCACAAACTACCTAAACAAGACCAAGTGTGAGGTATATGTTAGGAACTTAGAACTGTTATACTTTTTCAATTTATAATTTGTATTCTTAGGGCTGTCCTCTTTGTTAAATAAACCCATATATTTTTGAAAAACCACTTCTTTAAAAAGAAAAATTATCTTTACCTCAGAAAGTTTTTTCCAAAACAAATAGTTGTATCACCTTGAAAGATGAGTCCTTATTGAAAATGTTTAAAAGGCTTAAAGCTGAATTTGAAGCTGATGACTTTATCTGCTCAGTGAGGGGAAGGCAAAATAAATAATACGTTTGTGTTGGATTTAGGAATTAAAGTGTTCTCTCTCAATGGATTGGAAAAAACAAAAGGTCATCTGACTAGTATTTATTAAAAATCTTTACAGGTAAAAAAATGCTAGATATCTTCTAAAAGACTCTTGTATTTTAAAGAAACCAGAAGTCAGGCTTGAGAAAAGTGACTCAAATAATTTCTTATCAATATGAATTCATCATTGACTAATGATTGTCTTCAAACTTTCTTCGGGTGACATTATATTATACAACCCATCTCTCTCTTTCTCCTCTGTGTGTGTGTTTGATGCTCATTTACACTCTCTCTGGCATCGAGTTGGTTCCAACTCATAGAGACTGTATGGAGGATTTTCGAGGAGTGACTGGTAGGTTTGAACCCCCGACCATGTGATTCAAAACGACCTTGTGGTCTGCTGCTTTATAACAGGACACTCTCTCTCTCTCTCTCTCTCTCTCTCT